>NW_028250828.1:600000-906214 GCF_964263255.1 Lissotriton vulgaris | reverse complement strand
ATTTTTTGTGCCCTTCTGCCCTCTGTTCTACTCGTTTTTTGTGCCTTTCTGCCCTGTTCCACTCATTTTTGCTTCGTCTTTTGTGCCCTTCTGCCTCTGTTCCACTCGATTTTTGTGCCTTTCTGACCTCTGTTCCACTTGCTTTTTGTACCTTTCTGGCCTCTGTTCCACTCGTTTCTGCTTTGTTTTTTGTGCCCTTCTGCCCTCTGTTCCACTCGTTTTTGTGCCCTTCTGCCCTCTGTTCCCACTCGTTTTTTCTGCCTTTTTTGCCCTCTGTTCTACTTGTTTTTGTGCCTTTCTGCTCTCTGTTCCACTTGTTTTTCCCTCATTTTTTGTGCCTTTCTGCCCTCTGGTCCACTTGTTTTACTTCGTTTTTTGTGCCTTTCTGCACTCTGTTCCACTTGTTTTTTGTGCCTTCCTGCCCTCTGTTCCAGTCGTTTTTCCCTCATTGTTTGTGTCTTTCTGCCCTCTGTTCCACTCGCTTTTGCTCCGTTTTTTCTGGCTTTCTGCCCTCTGTTTCACTCTTTTTTTGTGCCTTTTTTGGCCTCTGTTCCAATTGTTTTTGCTTAGTTTTTTGTGTCCTTCTGCCCTCTGTTCCACTCGTTTTTTGTGCCCTTTTCTGCCCTCTCTTCCACTTGATTTTTGTGCCTTCCTGCCCTCTGTTCCACTCATTTTTCCCTCGTTGTTTGTACCTTTCTGCCCTTTGTTCCACTTGTTTTTGCTTCATTTTTTCTGCCTTTCTGCCCTCTGTTCCACTCGTTTTTTGTGCCTTTTTGCCCTCTGTTCCACTCGTTTTTGCTAAGTTTTTTGTGCCCTTCTGCCCTCTTTTCTACTCGTTTTTTGTGCCTTTCTGCCCTGTTCCACTCATTTTTGCTTCGTCTTTTGTGCCTTTCTGCCCTCTGTCCTACTCGATTTTTGTGCCTCTCTGCCCTCTGTTCCACTCGCTTTTTGTACCTTTCTACCCACTGTTCCACTTGTTTTTGCTTCATTTTTTGTGACTTTCTGCCTCTCTCTTCCACTCATTTTTGCTTCTTTTTTTGGCCATTCTGCCTTCTGTTCCACTCGTTTTTGTGCTTTTCTGCCCTCTGTTCCACTCATTTTTTGTGCCCTTCTGGCCACTGTTTCACTTGTTTTTGTGCCTTTCTGCCCAGTTCCACTCACTTTTGCTCATTTTTGTGCCCTTCTGCCCTCTGTTCCACTCGCTTTTTGTACCTTTCTGCCCTCTGTTCCACTTGTTTTTCCCTCGTTGTTTGTGCCTTTCTGCCCTCTGATCCACTCATTTTTTGTGCCTTCCTGCCCTCTGTTCCACTAGTTTTTGCTTCGTTTTTTGTGTCCTTCTGCCCTCTGTTCTGCTCGTTTTTTGTGCCCTTTTCTGGCCTCTGTTCCACTCATTTTTTGTGCCTTCCTGCCCTCTGTTCCACTCATTTTTGCTTCGTTTTTTCTGCCTTTCTGCCCTCTGTTCCACTCATTTTTTGTGCCTTTTTGCCCTCTGTTCCACTCGTTTTTGCTTCGTTTTTTGTGCCCTTCTGCCCTCTGTTCCACTTGTTTTTTGTACCCTTCTGTCCTCTGTTCCACTTATTTTTTGTGCCCTTCTGCCCTGTTCCACTTGCTTTTGCCTCATTTTTTGTGCCCTTCTGCCCTCTGTTTCACTCGATTTTTGTGCCTTTCTGCCCTCTGTTCTACTTGCTTTTTGTACCTTTCTGCCCTCTGTTTGATTCATTTTTGCTTCATTTTTTGTGCCCTTCTGCCCTCTGTTCCACTCATTTTTCCCTCATTGTTTGTGCCTTTCTGCCCTCTGTTCCACTCATGTTTTTGTGCCTTCCCTGCCCTCTGTTCCACTCGTTTTTGCTTTGTTTTTTCTGCCTTTCTGCCCTCTGTTCCACTTATTTTTTGTGCCTTTTTGCCCTCTGTTCCACTAGTTTTTGGTTCGTTTTTTGTGCCCTTCTGCCCTCTGTTCTGCTTGTTTTTTGTGCCCTTCTGTCCTCTGTTCCACTCGTTTCTTGTGCCCTTCTGACCTCTGTTCCACTCGTTTTTTGTGCCTTTCTGCCCTGTTCCACTTGCTTTTGCCTCGTTTTTTGTGCCCTTCTGCCCTCTGTTTCACTCGATTTTTGTGCCTTTCTGCCCTCTGTTCCACTTGCTTTTTGTACCTTTCTGCACTCTGTTTGATTCGTTTTTGCTTTGTTTTTTGTGCCCTTCTGCCCTCTGTTCCACTCGTTTTTTTGTGTCCTTCTGCCCTCTGTTCCACTTGTTTTTTGTGCCTTTCTGCCCTCTGTTCCACTCGCTTTTTGTACCTTTCTGCCCTCTGTTCAACTTGTTTTTCCCTCGTTGTTTGTGCCTTTCTGCCCTCTGATCCACTCATTTTTTGTGCCTTCCTGCCCTCTGTTCCACTAGTTTTTGCTTCGTTTTTTGTGTCCTTCTGCCCTCTGTTCCGCTCGTTTTTTGTGCCCTTTTCTGGCCTCTGTTCCACTCATTTTTTGTGCCTTCCTGCCCTCTGTTCCACTCATTTTTGTTTCGTTTTTTCTGCCTTTCTGCCCTCTGTTCCACTTGTTTTTTGTGCCCTTCTGCTCTCTGTTCTACTCGTTTTTTGTGCCCTTCTGCCCTCTGTTCCACTTGTTTTTTGTGCCTTCCTGCCCTGTTCCACTGGCTTTTGCCTCATTTTTTGTGCCTTTCTGCCCTCTGTTCCACTTGTTTTTTGTGCCCTTCTGCCCTCTGTTCCACTTGTTTTTTGTGCCCTTCTGCCCTCTGTTCCACTTGTTTTTTGTGCCCTTCTGCTCTCTGTTCCACTCGTTTTTTGTGCCCTTCTGCCCTCTGTTCCACTTGTTTTTTGTGCCTTCCTGCCCTGTTCCACTGGCGTTTGCCTCATTCTTTGTGCCTTTCTGCCCTCTGTTCCACTTGTTTTTTGTGCCCTTCTGCCCTCTGTTCCACTTGTTTTTTGTGCCCTTCTGCCCTCTGTTCCACTTGTTTTTTGTGCCCTTCTGCTCTCTGTTCCACTCATTTTTTGTGCCCTTCTGCACTCTGTTCCACTTGTTTTTTGTGCCTTTCTGCCTTGTTCCACTCAGTTTTGCCTCGTTTTTAGTGCCCTTCTGCCCTCTGTTCCACTCAATTTTTGTGCCTTTCTGCCCACTGTTCCACTTGCTTTTTGTACCTTTCTGCCCTCTGTTCCACTAGTTTTGTTTTGGTTTTTGTGCCTTTCTGCCCTCTGTTCCACTCGTTTTTTCTGACCTTCTGCCCTCTGTTCCACTTGTTTTTTGTGCCCTTCTGCCCTCTGTCCCACTCGTTTTTTTGTGCCCTTCTGCCCTCTGTTCCACTCATTTTTTGTGCCTTCCTGCCCTGTTCCACTCGCTTTTGCCTCATTTTTTGTGCCCTTCTGCCCTCTGTTCCACTCGATTTTTGTGCCTTTCTGCCCTCTGTTCCACTTGCTTTTTGTACCTTTCTGCCCTCTGTTCCACTCTTTTTTGCTTTGTTTTTTGTGCCCTTCTGCGCACTGTTCCACTCCATTTTTGTGCCTTTCTGCCGTCTGTTCCACTCGCTTCTTGTACCTTTCTGCCCTCTGTTCCACACACTTTTCCCTCATTGTTTGTGCCTTTCTGCCCTCTATTCCACTCATTTTTTGTGCCTTTCTGCCCCCTGTTCCACTAGTTTTTGCTTAGTTTTTTGTGTCCTTCTGCCCTCTGTTCCACTCGTTTTTTGTGCCTTCCTGCCCTCTGTTCCAGTCATTTTTCCCTCGTTGTTTGTGCCTTCCTGCCCTCTGTTCCACTCGCTTTTGCTTTGTTTTTCTGCCTTTCTGCCCTCTGTTCCACTCGTTTTTTGTGCCCTTCTGCCCTCTGTTCCATTCGTTTTTTGTGCCTTCCTGCCTTGTTCCACTCGGTTTTGCCTCATTTTATGTGCCCTTCTGCCCTCTGTTCCACTCGATTTTTGTGCCTTTCTGCCCTCTGTTCCACTTGCTTTTTGTACCTTTCTGCCCTCTGTTCCACTTGTTTTTGCTTTGTTTTTGTGCCTTTCTACCCTCTGTTCCACTTGTTTTTTTGTGCCCTTCTGCCCTCTGTTCCACTTGTTTTTGTGCCCTTCTGCTCTCTGTTCCACTCGTTTTTTGTGCCCTTCTGCCCTCTGTTCCACTCATTTTTTGTGCCTTCCTGCCCTGTTCCACTGGCTTTTGCCTCATTTTTTGTGCCCTTCTGCCCTCTGTTCCACTCGATTTTTGTACCTTTCTGGCCTCTGTTCCACTCGTTTCTGCTTTGTTTTTTGTGCCCTTCTGCCCTCTGTTCCACTCGTTTTTGTGCCCTTCTGCCCTCTGTTCCACTAGTTCTTTGTGCCTTTTTTGCCCTCTGTTCTACTTGTTTTTTGTGCCTTTCTGCTCTCTGTTCCACTTGTTTTTCCCTCATTTTTTGTGCCCTTCTGCCCTCTGTTCCACTCGTTTTTTGTGCCTTTCTGCCCTGTTCCACTCTTTTTTGCTTCGTCTTTTGTGCCCTTTTGCCCTCTGTTCCACTCGATTTTTGTGCCTTTCTGACCTCTGTTCCACTTGCTTTTTGTACCTTTCTGGCCTCTGTTCCACTCGTTTCTGCTTTGTTTTTTGTGCCCTTCTGCCCTCTGTTCCACTCGTTTTTGTGCCCTTCTGCCCTCTGTTCTACTCGTTTTTTCTGCCTTTTTTGCCCTCTGTTCTACTTGTTTTTGCTTCGTCTTTTGTGCCCTTTTGCCCTCTGTTCCACTCGATTTTTGTGCCTTTCTGACCTCTGTTCCACTTGCTTTTTGTACCTTTCTGGCCTCTGTTCCACTCGTTTCTGCTTTGTTTTTTGTGCCTTTCTGCCCTCTGGTCCACTTGTTTTACTTCGTTTTTTGTGCCTTTCTGCACTCTGTTCCACTTGTTTTTTGTGCCTTCCTGCCCTCTGTTCCAGTCGTTTTTCCCTCATTGTTTGTGTCTTTCTGCCCTCTGTTCCACTCGCTTTTGCTCCGTTTTTTCTGGCTTTCTGCCCTCTGTTTCACTCTTTTTTTGTGCCTTTTTGGCCTCTGTTCCAATTGTTTTTGCTTAGTTTTTTGTGTCCTTCTGCCCTCTGTTCCACTCATTTTTTGGGCCTTCCTGCCCTGTTCCACTGGCTTTTGCCTCATTTTTTGTGCCGTTCTGCCCTCTGTTCCACTCGATTTTTGTACCTTTCTGGCCTCTGTTCCACTCGTTTCTGCTTTGTTTTTTGTGCCCTTCTGCCCTCTGTTCCACTCGTTTTTGTGCCCTTCTGCCCTCTGTTCCACTTGTTTTTTGTGCCTTTTTTGCCCTCTGTTCTACTTGTTTTTTGTGCCTTTCTGCTCTCTGTTCCACTTGTTTTTCCCTCATTTTGTTGTGCCCTTGTGCCCTCTGTTCCACTCGTTTTTTGTGCCTTTCTGCCCTGTTCCACTCATTTTTTCTTCGTCTTTTGTGCCCTTCTGCCCTCTGTTCCACTCGATTTTTGTGCCTTTCTGACCTCTGTTCCACTTGCTTTTTGTACCTTTCTGGCCTCTGTTCCACTCGTTTCTGCTTTGTTTTTTGTGCCCTTCTGCGCTCTGTTCCACTCGTTTTTGTGCCCTTTTGCCCTCTGTTCCACTCGTTTTTTGTGCCTTTTTTGCCCTCTGTTCTACTTGTTTTTTGTGCCTTTTTGGCCTCTGTACCACTTGTTTTTGCTTCATTTTTTGTGCCCTTCTGCCCTCTGTTCCACTCGTTTTTTGTGCCTTTCTGCCCTGTTCCACTCATTTTTGCTTCGTCTTTTGTGCCCTTCTGCCCTCTGTTCCACTTGATTTTTGTGCCTTTCTGACCTCTGTTCCACTCGCTTTTTGTACCTTTCTGGCCTCTGTTCCACTCGTTTCTGTTTTGTTTTTTTGTGCCCTTCTGCCCTCTGTTCCACTCGTTTTTGTGCCCTTCTGCCCTCTGTTCCACTCGTTTTTTCTGCCTTTTTTGCCCTCTGTTCTACTTGTTTTTGTGCCTTTCTGCTCTCTGTTCCACTTGTTTTTCCCTCATTTTTTGTGCCTTTCTGCCCTCTGGTCCACTTGTTTTACTTCGTTTTTTGTGCCTTTCTGCCCTCTGTTCCACTTGTTTTTTGTGCCTTCCTGCCCTGTGTTCCAGTCGTTTTTCCCTCATTGTTTGTGTCTTTCTGCCCTCTGTTCCACTCGCTTTTGCTCCGTTTTTTCTGGCTTTCTGCCCTCTGTTTCACTCTTTTTTTGTGCCTTTTTGGCCTCTGTTTCCAATTGTTTTTGCTTAGTTTTTTGTGCCCTTCTGCCCTCTGTTCCGCTCATTTTTTGTGCCCTTCTGCCCTCTGTTCATTCGTTTTTTGTGCCTTTCTGCCTTGTTCCACTCGGTTTTGCCTCGTTTTATGTGTCCTTCTGCCCTCTGTTCCACTCGATTTTTGTGCCTTTCTGCCCTCTGTTCCACTTGCTTTTTGTACCTTTCTGCCCTCTGTTCCACTTGTTTTTTGTGCCCTTCTGCCCTCTGTTCCACTTGTTTTTTGTGCCCTTCTGCTCTCTGTTCCACTCGTTTTTTGTGCCCTTCTGCCCTCTGTTCCACTTGTTTTTGTGCCTTCCTGCCCTGTTCCACTGGCGTTTGCCTCATTCTTTGTGCCTTTCTGCCCTCTGTTCCACTTGTTTTTTGTGCCCTTCTGCCCTCTGTTCCACTTGTTTTTTGTGCCCTTCTGCCCTCTGTTCCACTTGTTTTTGTGCCCTTCTGCTCTCTGTTCCACTCATTTTTTGTGCCCTTCTGCATTCTGTTCCACTTGTTTTTTGTGCCTTTCTGCCTTGTTCCACTCAGTTTTGCCTCGTTTTTAGTGCCCTTCTGCCCTCTGTTCCACTCAATTTTTGTGCCTTTCTGCCCTCTGTTCCACTTGCTTTTTGTACCTTTCTGCCCTCTGTTCCACTAGTTTTTGTTTTGTTTTTTGTTCCTTTCTGCCCTCTGTTCCACTCGTTTTTTCTGACCTTCTGCCCTCTGTTCCACTTGTTTTTTGTGCCCTTCCTGCCCTCTGTCCCACTCGTTTTTTTGTGCCCTTCTGCCCTCTGTTCCACTCATTTTTTGTGCCTTCCTGCCCTGTTCCACTCGCTTTTGCCTCATTTTTTGTGCCCTTCTGCCCTCTGTTCCACTCGATTTTTGTGCCTTTCTGCCCTCTGTTCCACTTGCTTTTTGTACCTTTCTGCCCTCTGTTCCACTCTTTTTTGCTTTGTTTTTTGTGCCCTTCTGCGCACTGTTCCACTCCATTTTTGTGCCTTTCTGCCGTCTGTTCCACTCGCTTCTTGTACCTTTCTGCCCTCTGTTCCACACACTTTTCCCTCATTGTTTGTGCCTTTCTGCCCTCTATTCCACTCATTTTTTGTGCCTTTCTGCCCCCTGTTCCACTAGTTTTTGCTTAGTTTTTTGTGTCCTTCTGCCCTCTGTTCCACTCGTTTTTTGTGCCTTCCTGCCCTCTGTTCCAGTCATTTTTCCCTCGTTGTTTGTGCCTTTCTGCCCTCTGTTCCACTCGCTTTTGCTTTGTTTTTTCTGCCTTTCTGCCCTCTGTTCCACTCGTTTTTTGTGCCCTTCTGCCCTCTGTTCCATTCGTTTTTTGTGCCTTCCTGCCTTGTTCCACTCGGTTTTGCCTCATTTTATGTGCCCTTCTGCCCTCTGTTCCACTTGCTTTTTGTACCTTTCTGCCCTCTGTTCCACTTGTTTTTGCTTTGTTTTTGTGCCTTTCTGCCCTCTGTTCCACCTTGTTTTTTGTGCCCTCTGCCCTCTGTTCCACTTGTTTTTTGTGCCCTTCTGCTCTCTGTTCCACTCGTTTTTTGTGCCCTTCTGCCCTCTGTTCCACTTGTTTTTTGTGCCTTTTTTGCCCTCTGTTCTACTTGTTTTTTGTGCCTTTCTGCTCTCTGTTCCACTTGTTTTTCCCTAATTTTGTTGTGCCCTTGTGCCCTCTGTTCCACTCGTTTTTTGTGCCTTTCTGCCCTGTTCCACTCATTTTTTCTTCGTCTTTTGTGCCCTTCTGCCCTCTGTTCCACTCGATTTTTGTGCCTTTCTGACCTCTGTTCCACTTGCTTTTTGTACCTTTCTGGCCTCTGTTCCACTCGTTTCTGCTTTGTTTTTTGTGCCCTTCTGCGCTCTGTTCCACTCGTTTTTGTGCCCTTTTGCCCTCTGTTCCACTCGTTTTTTGTGCCTTTCTTGCCCTCTGTTCTACTTGTTTTTTGTGCCTTTTTGGCCTCTGTACCACTTGTTTTTGCTTCATTTTTTGTGCCCTTCTGCCCTCTGTTCCACTCGTTTTTTGTGCCTTTCTGCCCTGTTCCACTCATTTTTGCTTCGTCTTTTGTGCCCTTCTGCCCTCTGTTCCACTCAATTTTTGTGCCTTTCTGACCTCTGTTCCACTCGCTTTTTGTACCTTTCTGGCCTCTGTTCCACTCGTTTCTGCTTTGTTTTTTTGTGCCCTTCTGCCCTCTGTTCCACTCGTTTTTGTGCCCTTCTGCCCTCTGTTCCACTCGTTTTTTCTGCCTTTTTTGCCCTCTGTTCTACTTGTTTTTGTGCCTTTCTGCTCTCTGTTCCACTTGTTTTTCCCTCATTTTTTGTGCCTTTCTGCCCTCTGGTTCACTTGTTTTACTTCGTTTTTTGTGCCTTTCTGCCCTCTGTTCCACTTGTTTTTTGTGCCTTCCTGCCCTGTGTTCCAGTCGTTTTTCCCTCATTGTTTGTGTCTTTCTGCCCTCTGTTCCACTCGCTTTTGCTCCGTTTTTTCTGGCTTTCTGCCCTCTGTTTCACTCTTTTTTTGTGCCTTTTTGGCCTCTGTTCCACTTGTTTTTGCTTCATTTTTTGTGCCCTTCTGCCCTCTGTTCTACTCGTTTTTTGTGCCTTTCTGCCCTGTTCCACTCATTTTTGCTTCGTCTTTGTGCCCTTCTGCCCTCTGTTCCACTCGCTTTTTGTACCTTTCTACCCACTGTTCCACTCGTTTTTGCTTCGTTTTTTGTGCCTTTCTGCCCTCTCTTCCATTCGTTTTTTGTGCCTTTCTGCCTTGTTCCACTCGGTTTTGCCTCGGTTTTATGTGTCCTTCTGCCCTCTGTTCCACTCGATTTTTGTGCCTTTCTGCCCTCTGTTCCACTTGCTTTTTGTACCTTTCTGCCCTCTGTTCCACATGTTTTTTGTGCCCTTCTGCCCTCTGTTCCACTTGTTTTTTGTGCCCTTCTGCTCTCTGTTCTACTCGTTTTTTGTGCCCTTCTGCCCTCTGTTCCACTTGTTTTTTGTGCCTTCCTGCCCTGTTCCACTGGCTTTTGCCTCATTTTTTGTGCCTTTCTGCCCTCTGTTCCACTTGTTTTTTGTGCCCTTCTGCCCTCTGTTCCACTTGTTTTTTGTGCCCTTCTGCCCTCTGTTCCACTTGTTTTTTGTGCCCTTCTGCTCTCTGTTCCTCTCATTTTTTGTGCCCTTCTGCCCTCTGTTCCACTTGTTTTTTGTGCCCTTCTGCCCTCTGTTCCACTTGTTTTTTGTGCCCTTCTGCTCTCTGTTCCACTCATTTTTTGTGCCCTTCTGCACTCTGTTCCACTTGTTTTTTTGTGCCTTTCTGCCTTGTTCCACTCAGTTTTGCCTCGTTTTTAGTGCCCTTCTGCCCTCTGTTCCACTCAATTTTTGTGCCTTTCTGCCCTCTGTTCCACTTGCTTTTTGTACCTTTCTGCCCTCTGTTCCACTAGTTTTTGTTTTGTTTTTTGTGCCTTTCTGCCCTCTGTTCCACTCGTTTTTTCTGACCTTCTGCCCTCTGTTCCACTTGTTTTTTGTGCCTTTCTGCTCTCTGTTCCACTTGTTTTTCCCTAATTTTGTTGTGCCCTTGTGCCCTCTGTTCCACTCGTTTTTTGTGCCTTTCTGCCCTGTTCCACTCATTTTTTTCTTCGTCTTTTGTGCCCTTCTGCCCTCTGTTCCACTCGATTTTTGTGCCTTTCTGACCTCTGTTCCACTTGCTTTTTGTACCTTTCTGGCCTCTGTTCCACTCGTTTCTGCTTTGTTTTTTGTGCCCTTCTGCGCTCTGTTCCACTCGTTTTTGTGCCCTTTTGCCCTCTGTTCCACTCGTTTTTTGTGCCTTTCTTGCCCTCTGTTCTACTTGTTTTTTGTGCCTTTTTGGCCTCTGTACCACTTGTTTTTGCTTCATTTTTTGTGCCCTTCTGCCCTCTGTTCCACTCGTTTTTTGTGCCTTTCTGCCCTGTTCCACTCATTTTTGCTTCGTCTTTTGTGCCCTTCTGCCCTCTGTTCCCACTCAATTTTTGTGCCTTTCTGACCTCTGTTCCACTCGCTTTTTGTACCTTTCTGGCCTCTGTTCCACTCGTTTCTGCTTTGTTTTTTTGTGCCCTTCTGCCCTCTGTTCCACTCGTTTTTGTGCCCTTCTGCCCTCTGTTCACTCGTTTTTTCTGCCTTTTTTGCCCTCTGTTCTACTTGTTTTTGTGCCCTTTCTGCTCTCTGTTCCACTTGTTTTTCCCTCATTTTTTGTGCCTTTCTGCCCTCTGGTCCACTTGTTTTACTTCGTTTTTTGTGCCTTTCTGCCCTCTGTTCCACTTGTTTTTTGTGCCTTCCTGCCCTGTGTTCCAGTCGTTTTTTCCCCTCATTGTTTGTGTCTTTCTGCCCTCTGTTCCACTCGCTTTTGCTCCGTTTTTTCTGGCTTTCTGCCCTCTGTTTCACTCTTTTTTTGTGCCTTTTTGGCCTCTGTTTCCACTTGTTTTTGCTTCATTTTTTGTGCCCTTCTGCCCTCTGTTCTACTCGTTTTTTGTGCCTTTCTGCCCTGTTCCACTCATTTTTGCTTCGTCTTTGTGCCCTTCTGCCCTCTGTTCCACTCGCTTTTTGTACCTTTCTACCCACTGTTCCACTCGTTTTTGCTTCGTTTTTTGTGCCTTTCTGCCCTCTCTTCCATTCGTTTTTTGTGCCTTTCTGCCTTGTTCCCACTCGGTTTTGCCTCGTTTTATGTGCCCTTCTGCCCTCTGTTCCACTCGATTTTTGTGCCTTTCTGCCCTCTGTTCCACTTGCTTTTTGTACCTTTCTGCCCTCTGTTCCACATGTTTTTTGTGCCCTTCTGCCCTCTGTTCCACTTGTTTTTTGTGCCCTTCTGCTCTCTGTTCTACTCATTTTTTGTGCCCTTCTGCCCTCTGTTCCACTTGTTTTTTGTGCCTTCCTGCCCTGTTCCACTGGCTTTTGCCTCATTTTTTGTGCCTTTCTGCCCTCTGTTCCACTTGTTTTTTGTGCCCTTCTGCCCTCTGTTCCACTTGTTTTTTTGTGCCCTTCTGCCCTCTGTTCCACTTGTTTTTTGTGCCCTTCTGCTCTCTGTTCCACTCGTTTTTTGTGCCCTTCTGCCCTCTGTTCCACTTGTTTTTTGTGCCCTTCTGCCCTCTGTTCACTTGTTTTTTGTGCCCTTCTGCTCTCTGTTCCACTCATTTTTTGTGCCCTTCTGCACTCTGTTCCACTTGTTTTTTGTGCCTTTCTGCCTTGTTCCACTCAGTTTTGCCTCGTTTTTAGTGCCCTTCTGCCTCTGTTCCACTCAATTTTTGTGCCTTTCTGCCCTCTGTTCCACTTGCTTTTTGTACCTTTCTGCCCTCTGTTCCACTAGTTTTTGTTTTGTTTTTTGTGCCTTTCTGCCCTCTGTTCCACTCGTTTTTTCTGACCTTCTGCCCTCTGTTCCACTTGTTTTTTGTGCCCTTCTGCCCTCTGTCCCACTCGTTTTTTTGTGCCCTTCTGCCCTCTGTTCCACTCATTTTTTGTGCCTTCCTGCCCTGTTCCACTCGCTTTTGCCTCATTTTTTGTGCCCTTCTGCCCTCTGTTCCACTCGATTTTTGTGCCTTTCTGCCCTCTGTTCCACTTGCTTTTTGTACCTTTCTGCCCTCTGTTCCACTCTTTTTTGCTTTGTTTTTTGTGCCCTTCTGCGCACTGTTCCACTCCATTTTTGTGCCTTTCTGCCGTCTGTTCCACTCGCTTCTTGTACCTTTCTGCCCTCTGTTCCACACACTTTTCCCTCATTGTTTGTGCCTTTCTGCCCTCTATTCCACTCATTTTTTGTGCCTTTCTGCCCCCTGTTCCACTAGTTTTTGCTTAGTTTTTTGTGTCCTTCTGCCCTCTGTTCCACTCATTTTTTGTGCCTTCCTGCCCTCTGTTCCAGTCATTTTTCCCTCGTTGTTTGTGCCTTCCTGCCCTCTGTTCCACTCGCTTTTGCTTTGTTTTTTCTGCCTTTCTGCCCTCTGTTCCACTCGTTTTTTGTGCCCTTCTGCCCTCTGTTCCATTCGTTTTTTGTGCCTTCCTGCCTTGTTCCACTCGGTTTTGCCTCATTTTATGTGCCCTTCTGCCCTCTGTTCCACTCGATTTTTGTGCCTTTCTGCCCTCTGTTCCACTTGCTTTTTGTACCTTTCTGCCCTCTGTTCCACTTGTTTTTACTTTGTTTTTGTGCCTTTCTGCCCCTCTGTTCCACTTGTTTTTTGTGCCTTCTGCCCTCTGTTCCACTTGTTTTTGTGCCCTTCTGCTCTCTGTTCACTCGTTTTTTGTGCCCTTCTGCCCTCTGTTCCACTCATTTTTTGTGCCTTCCTGCCCTGTTCCACTGGCTTTTGCCTCATTTTTTGTGCCCTTCTGCCCTCTGTTCCACTCGATTTTTGTACCTTTCTGGCCTCTGTTCCACTCGTTTCTGCTTTGTTTTTTGTGCCCTTCTGCCCTCTGTTCCACTCGTTTTTGTGCCCTTCTGCCCTCTGTTCCACTAGTTCTTTGTGCCTTTTTTGCCCTCTGTTCTACTTGTTTTTTGTGCCTTTCTGCTCTCTGTTCCACTTGTTTTTCCCTCATTTTTTGTGCCCTTGTGCCCTCTGTTCCACTCGTTTTTTGTGCCTTTCTGCCCTGTTCCACTCATTTTTTCTTCATCTTTTGTGCCCTTCTGCCCTCTGTTTCACTCGATTTTTGTGCCTTTCTGACCTCTGTTCCACTTGCTTTTTGTACCTTTCTGGCCTCTGTTCCACTTGTTTCTGCTTTGTTTTTTGTGCCCTTCTGCCCTCTGTTCCACTCGTTTTTGTGCCCTTTTGCCCTCTGTTCCACTCGTTTTTTGTGCCTTTTTTGCCCTCTGTTCTACTTGTTTTTTGTGCCTTTTTGGCCTCTGTACCACTTGTTTTTTGCTTCATTTTTTGTGCCCTTCTGCCCTCTTTTCTACTCGTTTTTTGTGCCTTTCTGCCCTGTTCCACTCATTTTTGCTTCGACTTTTGTGCCCTTCTGCCCTCTGTTCCACTCGATTTTTGTGCCTTTCTGACCTCTGTTCCACTTGCTTTTTGTACCTTTCTGGCCTCTGTTCCACTCGTTTCTGCTTTGTTTTTTGTGCCCTTCTGCCCTCTGTTCCACTCGTTTTTGTGCCCTTCTGCCCTCTGTTCCACTCGTTTTTTCTGCCTTTTTTGCCCTCTGTTCTACTTGTTTTTGTGCCTTTCTGCTCTCTGTTCCACTTGTTTTTCCCTCATTTTTTGTGCCTTTCTGCCCTCTGGTCCACTTGTTTTACTTCGTTTTTGTGCCTTTCTGCACTCTGTTCCACTTGTTTTTTGTGCCTTCCTGCCCTCTGTTCCAGTCGTTTTTCCCTCATTGTTTGTGTCTTTCTGCCCTCTGTTCCACTCGCTTTTGCTCCGTTTTTTCTGGCTTTCTGCCCTCTGTTTCACTCTTTTTTTGTGCCTTTTTGGCTTCTGTTCCAATTGTTTTTGCTTAGTTTTTTGTGTCCTTCTGCCCTCTGTTCCACTCGTTTTTTGTGCCCTTTTCTGCCCTCTCTTCCACTTGATTTTTGTGCCTTCCTGCCCTCTGTTCCACTCATTTTTCCCTCGTTGTTTGTACCTTTCTGCCCTTTGTTCCACTTGTTTTTGCTTCATTTTTTCTGCCTTTCTGCCCTCTGTTCCACTCGTTTTTTGTGCCTTTTTGCCCTCTGTTCCACTCGTTTTTGCTAAGTTTTTTGTGCCCTTCTGCCCTCTTTTCTACTCGTTTTTTGTGCCTTTCTGCCCTGTTCCACTCATTTTTGCTTCGTCTTTTGTGCTTTCTGCCCTCTGTCCTACTCGATTTTTGTGCCTCTCTGCCCTCTGTTCCACTCGCTTTTTGTACCTTTCTACCCACTGTTCCACTTGTTTTTGCTTCATTTTTTGTGACTTTCTGCCTCTCTCTTCCACTCATTTTTGCTTCTTTTTTTGGCCATTCTGCCTTCTGTTCCACTCGTTTTTGTGCTTTTCTGCCCTCTGTTCCACTCATTTTTTGTGCCCTTCTGGCCACTGTTTCACTTGTTTTTGTGCCTTTCTGCCCAGTTCCACTCACTTTTGCTCATTTTTGTGCCCTTCTGCCCTCTGTTCCACTCGCTTTTTGTACCTTTCTGCCCTCTGTTCCACTTGTTTTTCCCTCGTTGTTTGTGCCTTTCTGCCCTCTGATCCACTCATTTTTGTGCCTTCCTGCCCTCTGTTCCACTAGTTTTTGCTTCGTTTTTTGTGTCCTTCTGCCCTCTGTTCCGCTCGTTTTTTGTGCCCTTTTCTGGCCTCTGTTCCACTCATTTTTTGTGCCTTCCTGCCCTCTGTTCCACTCATTTTTGCTTCGTTTTTTCTGCCTTTCTGCCCTCTGTTCCACTCATTTTTTGTGCCTTTTTGCCCTCTGTTCCACTCGTTTTTGCTTCGTTTTTTGTGCCCTTCTGCCCTCTGTTCCACTTGTTTTTTGTACCTTCTGTCCTCTGTTCCACTTATTTTTTGTGCCCTTCTGCCCTGTTCCACTTGCTTTTGCCTCATTTTTTGTGCCCTTCTGCCCTCTGTTTCACTCGATTTTTGTGCCTTTCTGCCCTCTGTTCTACTTGCTTTTTGTACCTTTCTGCCCTCTGTTTGATTCATTTTTGCTTCATTTTTTGTGCCCTTCTGCCCTCTGTTCCACTCATTTTTTCCCTCATTGTTTGTGCCTTTCTGCCCTCTGTTCCACTCATGTTTTTGTGCCTTCCTGCCCTCTGTTCCACTCGTTTTTCCCTTGTTGTTTGTGCCTTTCTGCCCTCTGTTCCACTCATTTTTGCTTTGTTTTTTCTGCCTTTCTGCCCCTCTGTTCCACTTATTTTTTGTGCCTTTTTTGCCCTCTGTTTCCACTAGTTTTTGGTTCGTTTTTTGTGCCCTTCTGCCCTCTGTTCTGCTTGTTTTTTGTGCCCTTCTGTCCTCTGTTCCACTCGTTTCTTGTGCCCTTCTGACCTCTGTTCCACTCGTTTTTTGTGCCTTTCTGCCCTGTTCCACTTGCTTTTGCCTCGTTTTTTGTGCCCTTCTGCCCTCTGTTTCACTCGATTTTTGTGCCTTTCTGCCCTCTGTTCCACTTGCTTTTTGTACCTTTCTGCACTCTGTTTGATTCGTTTTGCTTTGTTTTTTGTGCCCTTCTGCCCTCTGTTCCACTCGTTTTTTTGTGTCCTTCTGCCCTCTGTTCCACTTGTTTTTTGTGCCTTTCTGCCCTCTGTTCCACTCGCTTTTTGTACCTTTCTGCCCTCTGTTCAACTTGTTTTTCCCTCGTTGTTTGTGCCTTTCTGCCCTCTGATCCACTCATTTTTTGTGCCTTCCTGCCCTCTGTTCCACTAGTTTTTGCTTCGTTTTTTGTGTCCTTCTGCCCTCTGTTCCGCTCGTTTTTTGTGCCCTTTTCTGGCCTCTGTTCCACTCATTTTTTGTGCCTTCCTGCCCTCTGTTCCACTCATTTTTGTTTCGTTTTTTCTGCCTTTCTGCCCTCTGTTCCACTCATTTTTGTGCCTTTTTGCCCTCTGTTCCACTCGTTTTTGCTTCGTTTTTTGTGCCCTTCTGCCCTCTTTTCCACTTGTTTTTTGTACCCTTCTGTCCTCTGTTCCACTTATTTTTGTGCCCTTCTGCCCTGTTCCACTTGCTTTTGCCTCATTTTTTGTGCCCTTCTGCCCTCTGTTTCACTCGATTTTTGTGCCTTTCTGCCCTCTGTTCTACTTGCTTTTTGTACCTTTCTGCCCTCTGTTTGATTCATTTTTGCTTCATTTTTTGTGCCTTCTGCCTTTTGTTCCACTCGTTTTTGTGCCATTCTGCCCTCTATTCCACTAGTTTTTTGTGCCTTTCTGCCCTCTGTTCCACTCGCTTCTTGTACCTTTCTGCCCTCTGTTCCACTCATTTTTCCCTCATTAATTGTGCCCTTTTCTGCCCTCTGTTCCACTATTTTTTTGTGCCTTCCTGCCCTCTGTGCCACTCGTTTTTCCCTTGTTGTTTGTGCATTTCTGCCCTCTGTTCCACTCATTTTTGCTTTATTTTTTTCTGCCTTTCTGCCCTCTGTTCCACTTATTTTTTGTGCCTTTTTGCCCTCTGTTCCACTTGTTTTTGCTTCGTTTTTTGTGCCCTTCTGCCCTCTGTTCTTCTTGTTTTTGTGCCCTTCTGTCCTCTGTTCCACTTGTTTTTTGTGCCCTTCTGACCTCTGTTCCACTCGTTTTTTGTGCCTTCTGCCCTGTTCCACTTGCTTTTGCCTCGTTTTTTGTGCCCTTCTGCCCTCTGTTCCACTCGTTTTTTGTGCCTTTCTGCCCTCTGTTCCACTTGTTTTTTGTGCCTTTCTGCACTCTGTTCGATTCGTTTTTGCTTTGTTTTTTGTGCCCTTCTGCCCTCTGTTTCACTCAATTTTTGTGACTTTCCTGCCCTCTGTTCCACTTGCTTTTTGTACCTTTCTGCCCTCTGTTCCACTCGTTTTTGCTTTGTTTTTTGTGCCTTTCTGCCCTCCGTTCCACTCGTTTCTTCTGACCTTCTGGCCTCTGTTCCACTCGTTTTTTGTGCCTTTCTGCCCTCTGTTCCACTCATTTTGTGTGCCCTTCTGCCCTCTGTACCACTCGTTGTTTGTGCCTTCCTGCCCTGTTCCACTCACTTTTGCCTCGTTTTTTGTGCCCTTCTGCCCTCTGTTCCACTCAATTTTATTGCCTTTCTGCCCTCTGTTCCACTTCCTTTTGTACCTTTCTGCCCTCTGTTCCACTCTTTTTTGCTTCATTTTTTGGGCCCTTCTGCCTTTTGTTCCACTCGTTTTTGTGCCATTCTGTCCTCAGTTCCACTCGTTTTTTGTGCCTTTCTGCCCTCTGTTCCACTCGCTTCTTGTACCTTTCTGCCCTCTGTTCCACTCGTTTTTCCCTCATTGTTTGTGCCTTTCTGCCCTCTGTTCCACTCATTTTTTGTGCCTTCCTACCCTCTGTTCCACTCATTTTTGCTTTGTTTTTTCTGCCTTTCTGCCCTCTGTTCACTTGTTTTTTGTGCCTTTTTGCCCTCTGTTCCACTCGTTTTTGCTTCGTTTTTTGTGCCCCTCTGCCCTCTGTTCTGCTTGTTTTTTGTGCCCTTCTGTCCTCTGTTCCACTCGTTTTTTGTACTCTTCTGACCTCTGTTCCACTCGATTTTTGTGCCTTTCTGCCCTCTGTTCCACTTGCTTTTTGCACCTTTCTGCACTCTGTTGGATTCGTTTTTGCTTCAATTTTTTTGTGCCCTTCTGCCCTCTGTTCCACTCGTTTTTTTGTGTCCTTCTGCACTCTGCTCCACTCGTTTTTAGTGCCTTTCTGCCCTGTTCCACTCATTTTTGCTTCATCTTTTGTGCCCTTCTGCCCTCTGTTCCACTCGGTTTTTGTGCCCTTCTGTCCTTTGTTCCACTCGTTTTTTGTGCCCTTCTGCCCTCTGTTCCACTTATTTTTTGTGCCTTTTTGCCCTCTGTTCCACTTGTTTTTGCTTCGTTTTTTGTGCCCTTCTGCCCTCTGTTCTGCTTGTTTTTGTGCCCTTCTGTCCTCTGTTCCACTTGTTTTTTGTGCCCTTCTGACCTCTGTTCCACTCGTTTTTTGTGCCTTCTGCCCTGTTCCACTTGCTTTTGCCTCGTTTTTGTGCCCTTCTGCCCTCTGTTTCACTCGATTTTTGTGCCTTTCTGCCCTCTGTTCCACTTGCTTTTTGTACCTTTCTGCACTCTGTTCGATTCGTTTTTGCTTTGTTTTTGTGCCCTTCTGCCCTCTGTTCCACTTGTTTTTTTTGTGTCCTTCTGCCCTCTGTTCCACTCGTTTTTTGTGCCTTTCTGCCCTCTGTTCCACTCGTTTTTGCTTCGTTTTTTGTGCCCTTCTGCCCTCTGTTCTGCTTGTTTTTTGTGCCCTTCTGCCCTCTGTTCCACTCATTTTTTGTGCCCTTCTGCCCTGTTCCACTTGCTTTTGCCTCATTTTTTGTGCCCTTCTGCCCTCTGTTTCACTTGATTTTTGTGCCTTTCTGCCCTCTGTTCTACTTGCTTTTTGTACCTTTCTGCCCTCTGTTTGATTCGTTTTTGCTTCGTTTTTTGTGCCCTACTGCCTTTTGTTCCACTCGTTTTTGTGCCTTTCTGCCCTCTGTTCCACTTGCTTCTTATACCTTTCTGCCCTCTGTTCCACTCATTTTTCCCTCATTGTTTGTGCCCTTTTCTGCCCTCTGTTCCACTATTTTTTTGTGCCTTCCTGCCCTCTGTTCCACTCGTTTTTCCCTTGTTGTTTGTGCATTTCTGCCCTCTGTTCCACTCATTTTTGCTTTATTTTTTTCTGCCTTTCTGCACTCTGTTCCACTTATTTTTTGTGCCTTTTTGCCCTCTGTTCCACTTGTTTTTGCTTCGTTTTTTGTGCCCTTCTGCCCTCTGTTCTGCTTGTTTTTTGTGCCCTTCTGTCCTCTGTTCCACTCGTTTCTTGTGCCCTTCTGACCTCTGTTCCACTCGTTTTTTGTGCCTTTCTGCCCTGTTCCACTTGCTTTTGCCTCGTTTTTTGTGCCCTTCTGCCCTCTGTTTCACTCGATTTTTGTGCCTTTCTGCCCTCTGTTCCACTTGCTTTTTGTACCTTTCTGCACTCTGTTTGATTCGTTTTTGCTTTGTTTTTTGTGCCCTTCTGCCCTCTGTTCCACTCGTTTTTTTGTGTCCTTCTGCCCTCTGTTCCACTTGTTTTTTGTGCCTTTCTGCCCCCTGTTCCACTTGTTTTTTGTGCCTTTCTGCTCTCAGTACCACTTGTTTTTGCTTCATTTTTTCTGCCTTTCAGCCCTCTGTTCCACTCATTTTTTGTGCCTTTTTTGGCCACTGTTCCACTTGTTTTTGCTTCATTTTTTGTGCTCTTCTGCACTCTGTTCCACTCGTTTTTTGTGCCTTTCTGCCCTGTTCCACTCATTTTTGCTTCATCTTTTGTGCCCTTCTGCCCTCTGTTCCACTCATTTTTTGTGCCTTGCTGCCCTCTGTTTCACTTGCTTTTTGTACCTTTCTGCCCTCTGTTTGACTTGTTTTTGCTTTTTTTGTGCCCTCCTGCCCTCTGTTCCACTTGTTTTTGTGCCCTTCTGCCCTCTGTTCCACTCGTTTTTTGTGCCTTTCTGCCCTCTGTTCCACTTGTTTTTTGTGCCTTTCTGCTCTCAGTTCCACTCGTTTTCCCCTCATTTTTTGTGCCCTTCTGCCCTCTGTTTCACTCAATTTTTGTGACTTTCTGCCCTCTGTTCCACTTGCTTTTTGTACCTTTCTGCCCTCTGTTCCACTCTGTTCCACTTATTTTTTGTGCCTTTTTGCCCTCTGTTCCACTTGTTTTTGCTTCGTTTTTTGTGCCCTTCTGCCCTCTGTTCTGCTTGTTTTTTGTGCCCTTCTGTCCTCTGTTCCACTCGTTTCTTGTGCCCTTCTGACCTCTGTTCCACTCGTTTTTTGTGCCTTTCTGCCCTGTTCCACTTGCTTTTGCCTCGTTTTTTGTGCCCTTCTGCCCTCTGTTTCACTCGATTTTTGTGCCTTTCTGCCCTCTGTTCCACTTGCTTTTTGTACCTTTCTGCACTCTGTTTGATTCGTTTTTGCTTTGTTTTTTGTGCCCTTCTGCCCTCTGTTCCACTCGTTTTTTTGTGTCCTTCTGCCCTCTGTTCCACTTGTTTTTTGTGCCTTTCTGCCCCCTGTTCCACTTGTTTTTTGTGCCTTTCTGCTCTCAGTACCACTTGTTTTTGCTTCATTTTTTCTGCCTTTCAGCCCTCTGTTCCACTCATTTTTTGTGCCTTTTTTGGCCACTGTTCCACTTGTTTTTGCTTCATTTTTTGTGCTCTTCTGCACTCTGTTCCACTCGTTTTTGTGCCTTTCTGCCCTGTTCCACTCATTTTTGCTTCATCTTTTGTGCCCTTCTGCCCTCTGTTCCACTCATTTTTTGTGCCTTGCTGCCCTCTGTTTCACTTGCTTTTTGTACCTTTCTGCCCTCTGTTTGACTTGTTTTTGCTTTTTTTGTGCCCTCCTGCCCTCTGTTCCACTTGTTTTTGTGCCCTTCTGCCCTCTGTTCCACTCGTTTTTTGTGCCTTTCTGCCCTCTGTTCCACTTGTTTTTTGTGCCTTTCTGCTCTCAGTTCCACTCGTTTTCCCCTCATTTTTGTGCCCTTCTGCCCTCTGTTTCACTCAATTTTTGTGACTTTCTGCCCTCTGTTCCACTTGCTTTTTGTACCTTTCTGCCCTCTGTTCCACTCGTTTTTGCTTTGTTTTTTGTGCCTTTCTGCCCTCCGTTCCACTCGTTTCTTCTGACCTTCTGGCCTCTGTTCCACTCGTTTTTTGTGCCTTTCTGCCCTCTGTTCCACTCATTTTGTGTGCCCTTCTGCCCTCTGTACCACTCGTTGTTTGTGCCTTCCTGCCCTGTTCCACTCACTTTTGCCTCGTTTTTTGTGCCCTTCTGCCCTCTGTTCCACTCAATTTTATTGCCTTTCTGCCCTCTGTTCCACTTCCTTTTGTACCTTTCTGCCCTCTGTTCCACTCTTTTTTGCTTCATTTTTTGGGCCCTTCTGCCTTTTGTTCCACTCGTTTTTGTGCCATTCTGTCCTCAGTTCCACTCGTTTTTTGTGCCTTTCTGCCCTCTGTTCCACTCGCTTCTTGTACCTTTCTGCCCTCTGTTCCACTCGTTTTTCCCTCATTGTTTGTGCCTTTCTGCCCTCTGTTCCACTCATTTTTTGTGCCTTCCTACCCTCTGTTCCACTCATTTTTGCTTTGTTTTTTCTGCCTTTCTGCCCTCTGTTCACTTGTTTTTTGTGCCTTTTTGCCCTCTGTTCCACTCGTTTTTGCTTCGTTTTTTGTGCCCCTCTGCCCTCTGTTCTGCTTGTTTTTTGTGCCCTTCTGTCCTCTGTTCCACTCGTTTTTTGTACTCTTCTGACCTCTGTTCCACTCGATTTTTGTGCCTTTCTGCCCTCTGTTCCACTTGCTTTTTGCACCTTTCTGCACTCTGTTCGATTCGTTTTTGCTTCATTTTTTTGTGCCCTTCTGCCCTCTGTTCCACTCGTTTTTTTGTGTCCTTCTGCACTCTGCTCCACTCGTTTTTAGTGCCTTTCTGCCCTGTTCCACTCATTTTTGCTTCATCTTTTGTGCCCTTCTGCCCTCTGTTCCACTCGGTTTTTGTGCCCTTCTGTCCTTTGTTCCACTCGTTTTTTGTGCCCTTCTGCCCTCTGTTCCACTCATTTTTTGTGCCTTTCTGCCCTGTTCCACTTGCTTTTGCCTCATTTTTTGTGCCCTTCTGCCCTCTGTTTCACTCGATTTTTGTGCCTTTCTGCCCTCTGTTCCACTCGTTTTTTGTGCCCTTCTGTCCTCTGTTCCACTCATTTTTTGTGCCCTTCTGCCCTCTGTTCCACTCAATTTTTGTGCCTTTCTGTACTCTTTTCCACTTGCTTTTTGTACCTTTCTGCCCTCTGTTCCACTCGTTTTTGCTTTGTTTTTTGTGCCTTTCTGCCCTCTGTTCCACTCATTTTTTGTACCTTCCTGCCCTCTGTTCCACTCATTTTTCCATCATTGTTTGTGCCTTTCTGCCCTCTGTTCCACTCGTTTTTGCTTCATTTTTCTGCCTTTCTGCCCTCTGTTCCACTCGTTTTCTGTGCCTTTTTGCCCTCTGTTCCACTCATTTTTGCTTCATTTTTTGTGCCCTTCTGCCCTCTGTTCCACTCGGTTTTTGTGCCCTTCTGTCCTCTGTTCCACTCGTTTTTTGTGCCCTTCTGCCCTCTGTTCCACTTGTTTTTTGGGCCTTTCTGCCCTGTTCCACTTGCTTTTGCCTCATTTTTTGTGCCCTTCTGCCCTCTGTTTCACCCGATTTTTGTGCCTTTCTGCCCTCTGTTTCACTTGCTTTTTGTACCTTTCTGCCCTCTGTTCCACTTGTTTTTTGTGCCTTTCTGCCCTCTGTTCCACTTGTTTTTTGTGCCTTTCTGCTCTCAGTTCCACTCGCTTTCCCCTCATTTTTTGTGCCCTTCTGCCCTCTGTTTCACTCAATTTTTGTGCCTTTCTGCCCTCTGTTCCACTTGCTTTTTGTACCTTTCTGCCCTCTGTTCCACTTGTTTTCGCTTTGTTTTTGTGCCTTTCTGCCCTCCGTTCCACTCATTTCTTCTGACCTTCTGCCCTCTGTTCCACTTGTTTTTTGTGCCTTTCTGCCCCCTGTTCCACTCATTTTGTGTGCCCTTCTGCCCTCTGTTCCACTCGTTTTTTGTGCCTTCCTGCCCTGTTCCACTCACTTTTGCCTCATTTTTTGTGCCCTTCTGCCCTCTGTTCCACTCAATTTTATTGCCTTCCTGCCCTCTGTTCCACTTGGTTTTTGTACCTTTCTGCCCTCTGTTCCACTCTTTTTTGCTTCATTTTTGTGCCCTTCTGCCTTTTGTTCCCCTCGTTTTTGTGCCATTCTGTCCTCTGTTCCACTTGTTTTTTGTGCCTTTCTGCCCTCTGTTCCACTCGCTTCTTGTACCTTTCAGCCCTCTGTTCCACTCGTTTTTCCCTCATTGTTTGTGCCTTTCTGCCGTCTGTTCCACTCATTTTTTGTGCCTTCCTGCCCTCTGTTCCACTCAATTTTGCATTGTTTTTTCTGCCCTTCTGCCCTCTGTTCCACTCAATTTTTGTGCCTTTCTGCCCTCTGTTCCACTTGCTTTTTATACCTTTCTGCCCTCTGTTCCACTCGTTTTTGCTTTGTTTTTTGTGCCTTTCTGACCTCTGTTCCACTCGTTTTTTCTGACCTTCTGCCCTCTGTTCCACTCGTTTTTTGTGCCCTTCTGCCCTCTGTTCCACTCATTTTTTGTGCCCTTCTGTCATCTGTTCCACTCATTTTGTGTGCCTTTCTGCCCTCTGTTCCAGCATGTTTAAAGTGATTTTCATGCTTCCAGGGGCTCGGGAAGTGAATTAAATACCATTTGGAGGCATTTAATGTTCAATGAACATTAAATGCCTCCAAATGGTATTTAATTCACTTCCCGAGCCCCTGGAAGCATGAAAATCACTTTAAACATGCTAATTTTAGCTCTAACACTGATGATCCACCTACAAATGTGAACTGACGTTAAAAAAAACATTTTAAAACGGACCATTTTCCACATTTCTGAAGCATGACATAATGGGGGGGTGTTATCTCTTTTGTTGAAAATCAGCCTTTTTTGCTTGAACATTAAATGCCTCCAAATGGTATTAATTAACTTCCCGGGGTGAAGAAACCCTTTTTGAGAACTCAGAGTGAGTAAATTGGCCATTTTCATGCACTTTTAACCATTCCATAAATCTTGTGTTTAGGGCCCCTGGAAGCATGAAAATCACTTTAAACATGCTAATTTTAGCTCTAACACTGATGATCCACCTCAAATGTGAACTGACGTTCAAAAATAAAACATTTGAAAACGGACGATTCTCCTCATTTCTGAAGCATGACGTAATGGGGTGTGTTATCTCTTTTGTCGAAAATCAGCCGTTTTTGCTTGAACATTAAATGCCTCCAAATGGTATTTAATTCACTTCCCGAGCCCCTGGAAGCATGAAAATCACTTTAAACATGCTAATTTTAGCTCTAACACGGATGATCCACCTACAAATGTGAACTGACGTTCAAAAATAAAACATTTGAAAACGGACTTTTTTCTACATTTCTGAAGCATGACGTGATGGGGGGGTGTTATCTCTTTTGTCGAAAATCAGCCGTTTTTGCTTGAACATTAAATGCCTCCAAATGGTATTTAATTCACTTCCCGAGCCCCTGGAAGCATGAAAATCACTTTAAACATGCTAATTTTAGCTCTAACACTGATGATCCACCTACAAATGTGAACTGACGTTCAAAAATAAAACATTTGAAAACGGACCATTTTCCACATTTCTGAAGCATGACGTAATTGGGGGTGTTATCTCTTTTGTCAAAAATCAGCCGTTTTTGCTTGAACATTAAATGCCTCCAAATAGTATTTAATTCACTTCCCAAGCCCCTGGAAGCATGAAAATCACTTTAAACATGCTAATTGTAGCTCTAACACTGATGATCCACCTACAAATGTGAACTGACATTCAAAAATAAAACATTTGAAAACGGACCATTTTCCACATTTCTGAAGCATGACGTAATGGGGGGTGTTATCTCTTTTGTCGAAAATCAGCCGTTTTTGCTTGAACATTAAATGCCTCCAAATGGTATTTAATTAACTTCCTGGGGTGAAGAAACTCTTTTTGAGAACTCAGAGTGAGTAAATTGGCCATTTTCATGCACTTTTAACCATTCCATAAAACTTGTGTTTAGGGCCCTGGAAGCATGAAAATCACTTTAAACATGCTAATTTTAGCTCTAACACTGATGATCCACCTACAAATGTGAACTGATGTTCAAAAATTAAACATTTGAAAACAGACCCTTTTCCACATTTCTGAAGCATGACGTAATGGGGGGGTGTTATCTCTTTTGTCGAAAATCAGCCGTTTTTGCTTGAACATTAAATGCCTCCAAATGGTATTTAATTAACTTTATTTAATTAACTTCCCGGGGTGAAGAAACCCTTTTTAAGAACTCAGATTGAGTAAATTGGCCATTTTCATGCACTTTTAACCATTCCATAAATCTTGTGTTTAGGGGCCCTGGAAGCATGAAAATCACTTTAAACATGCTAATTTTAGCTCTAAGACTGATGATCCACCTACAAATGTGAACTGACGTTCAAAAATAAAACATTTGAAAACGGACCATTTTCCACATTTCTGAAGCATGACGTAATGGGGGGTGTTATCTCTTTTGTCGAAAATCAGCCGTTTTTGCTTGAACATTAAATGCCTCCAAATGGTGTTTAATTAACTTCCCGGTGTGAAGAAACCCTTTTTAAGAACTCAGAGTGAGTAAATTGGCCATTTTCATGCACTTTTAACCATTCCATAAATCTTGTGTTTAGGGCCCCTGGAAGCATGAAAATCACTTTAAACATGCTAATTTTAGCTCTAACACTGATGACCAACCTACAAATTTGAACTGACGTTCAAAAATAAAACATTTGAAAACGGACCATTTTCCACATTTCTGAAGCATGACGTAGTGGGGGGTGTTATCTCTTTTGTCGAAAATCAGCCGTTTTTGCTTGAACATTTAATGCCTCCAAATGGTATTTAATTCACTTCCCGAGCCCCTGGAAGCATGAAAATCACTTTAAACATGCTAATTTTAGCTCTAACACGGATGATCCACCTACAAATGTGAACTGACGTTCAAAAATAAAACATTGGAAAACGGACTTTTTTCTACATTTCTGAAGCATGACGTAATGGGGGGGTGTTATCTCTTTTGTCGAAAATCAGCCGTTTTTGCTTGAACATTAAATGCCTCCAAATGGTATTTAATTCACTTCCCAAGCCCGTGGAAGCATGAAAATCACTTTAAACATGCTAATTTTAGCTCTAACACTGATGATCCACCTACAAATGTGAACTCACGTTCAAAAATAAAACATTTGAAAACGGACCATTTTCCACATTTCTGAAGCATGACGTAATGGGGGGTGTTATCTCTTTTGTCGAAAATCAGCTGTTTTTGCTTGAACATTAAATGCCTCCAAATGGTATTTAATTAACTTCCCGGGGTGAAGAAACCCTTTTTTAGAACTCAGAGTGAGTAAATTGGCCATTTTCATGCACTTTTAACCATTCCATAAATCTTGTGTTTAGGGCCCCTGGAAGCATGAAAATCACTTTAAACATGCTAATTTTAGCTCTAACACTGATGACCAACCTACAAATTTGAACTGACGTTCAAAAATAAAACATTTGAAAACGGACCATTCTCCACATTTCTGAAGCATGACGTAGTGGGGGGTGTTATCTCTTTTGTCGAAAATCAGCCGTTTTTGCTTGAACATTTAATGCCTCCAAATGGTATTTAATTCACTTCCCGAGCCCCTGGAAGCATGAAAATCACTTTAAACATGCTAATTTGAGCTCTAACACGGATGATCCACCTACAAATGTGAACTGAAGTTCAAAAATAAAACATTGGAAAACGGACTTTTTTCTACATTTCTGAAGCATGACGTAATGGGGGGGTGTTATCTCTTTTGTCGAAAATCAGCCGTTTTTGCTTGAACATTAAATGCCTCCAAATGGTATTTAATTCACTTCCCAAGCCCGTGGAAGCATGAAAATCACTTTAAACATGCTAATTTTAGCTCTAACACTGATGATCTACCTACAAATGTGAACTCACGTTCAAAAATAAAACATTTGAAAACGGACCATTTTCCACATTTCTGAAGCATGACGTAATGGGGGGGTGTTATCTCTTTTGTCGAAAATCAGCCGTTTTTGCTTGAACATTAAATGCCTCCAAATGGTATTTAATTAACTTTATTTAATTAACTTCCCGGGGTGAAGAAACCCTTTTTGAGAACTCAGAGTGAGTAAATTGGCCATTTTCATGCACTTTTAACCATTCCATAAAACTTGTGTTTAGGGCCCCTGGAAGCATGAAAATCACTTTAAACATGCTAATTTTAGCTCTTACACTGATGATCCACCTACAAATGTGAACTGATGTTCAAAAATAAAACATTTGAAAATGGACCATTTTCCACATTTCTGAAGCATGACGTAATGGGGGGGTGTTATCTCTTTTGTCGAAAATCAGCCGTTTTTGCTTGAACATTAAATGCCTCCAAATGGTATTTAATTAACTTTATTTAATTAACTTCCCCGGGGTGAAGAAACCCTTTTTGAGAACTCAGATTGAGTAAATTGGCCATTTTCATGCACTTTTAACCATTCCATAAATCTTGTGTTTAGGGCCCCTGGAAGCATGAAAATCACTTTAAACATGCTAATTTTAGCTCTAACACTGATGATCCACCTACAAATGTGAACTGATGTTCAAAAATAAAACATTTGAAAAGCGACCATTTTCCACATTTCTGAAGCATGACGTAATGGGGGGGGGGTGTTATCTCTTTTGTCGAAAATCAGCCGTTTTTCCTTGAACATTAAATGCCTCCAAATGGTATTTAATTAACTTCCAGAGCCCCTGGAAGCATGAAAATCACTTTAAACATGCTAATTTTAGCTCTAACACTGATGATCCACCTACAAATGTGAACTGACGTTCAAAAATAAAACATTTGAAAACGGACCATTTTCCACATTTCTGAAGCATGACGTAATGGGGGGGTGTTATCTCTTTTGTCAAAAATCAGCCGTTTTTGCTTGAACATTAAATGCCTCCAAATAGTATTTAATTCACTTCCCGAGCCCCTGGAAGCATGAAAATCACTTTAAACATGCTAATTTTAGCTCTAACACTGATGATCCACCTACAAATGTGAACTGACGTTCAAAAATAAAACATTTGAAAACGGACCATTTTCCACATTTCTGAAGCATGACGTAATGGGGGGGTGTTATCTCTTTTGTCAAAAATCAGCCGTTTTTGCTTGAACATTAAATGCCTCCAAATAGTATTTAATTCACTTCCCGAGCCCCTGGAAGCATGAAAATCACTTTAAACATGCTAATTTTAGCTCTAACACTGATGATCCACCTACAAATGTGAACTGACGTTCAAAAATAAAACATTTGAAAATGGACCATTTTCCACATTTCTGAAGCATGACGTAATGGGGGGGGGGGTGTTATCTCTTTTGTCGAAAATCAGCCGTTTTTGCTTGAACATTAAATGCGTCCAAATGGTATTTAATTAACTTCCCGAGCCCCTGGAAGCATGAAAATCACTTTAAACATGCTAATTTTAGCTCTAACACTGATGATCCACCTACAAATGTGAACTGACGTTCAAAAATAAAACATTTGAAAACGGACCATTTTCCACATTTCTGAAGCATGACGTAATGGGGGGTGTTATCTCTTTTGTCGAAAATCAGCCGTTTTTGCTTGAACATTAAATGCCTCCAAATGGTATTTAATTAACTTCCCGGGGTGAAGAAACTCTTTTTGAGAACTCAGAGTGAGTAAATTGGCCATTTTCATGCACTTTTAACCATTCCATAAAACTTGTGTTTAGGGCCCTGGAAGCATGAAAATCACTTTAAACATGCTAATTTTAGCTCTAACACTGATGATCCACCTACAAATGTGAACTGATGTTCAAAAATTAAACATTTGAAAACGGACCCTTTTCCACATTTCTGAAGCATGACGTAATTATTAATATTATTATTATTATTAAATGGGTTTTATTAAGCGCAGACAACCCGGAGGCCTCGTAGCGCTGAGATGACTGGAGGAAAGGTAAAAGGCGGTGTGGTTTATTTAAAAAGGAGGGTTTTCAATTCCTTCCGGAATTTTAGAAGATTAGGTTCCCTGCGCAGGGAGACTGGCAGGGAATTCCATGCCCTAGCTGCATTCCAGGAGAAGGAGCGGCCTCCCCATCTGGCCCGTTTGATTTTGGTTTCGGTAGCCAGAAAGGCTGTGCTGGAGCGCAGCGACCTGTGGGGAAGATATGGCGTGGCCAGCGAACAAATCATTGCTGGCGCTTCCTTCCACATAGCCCTATGCATAAAGCACATTGATTTAAACATTGTTCTAGCTTTGATGGGTAACCAATGGAGTTTTCTTAGGGCAGCAGTCCCTGAGTCCCGCCTATTTAGGCCCAGCAGGAGGCGGGCTGCTACATTTTGCGTGACCTGGAGCTTCTTTGTAGTGGTAGCTGGGGCCCCTAGGTACAGCGGGTTCCCGTAATCTAGACGGGACAGGATGATAGCTTGCACCATGATCCTGCGGGCTTGTGGGGGGAGAAGTGGAAGTACCTTCCTAAGCATACGCATCAAGCCAAAACAAGTGGCAGATACGATTGTTGCTTGGTAGGTAAAATTCAAATTAGCATCAAGCCAGATGCCCAGGCTCTTTATTTGAGATTTGGGCTGGGGCTGAGTGCCCATGCATGGCGGCCAGTTTGGTAGCAGACCGGGGATGTTTGGATTTCCCAGAATCATCAGCTCCGTTTTATCGCCATTGAGTTTTAAGTGGGAGCTGGCCATCCATTTGTTAACTGCTACTAAACATTCCTCATGTTTGGGCGGGGAGGCAATGGTTTGGTTCAAGGAGACGATCAGCTGAGTATCGTCAGCATATGTGACCAGCTCCAGGCCGAATGAGTGAACAATGTCTGCTAAGGGGAGCATATATACATTGAAAAGGGTGGGGCTCAGGGACGAGCCCTGAGGCACCCCCTGGTTGAGAGGCCAGGACCTGGATTGTGTGGAACCCTCGACTACTTGGAAAGAGCGATTTTCTAGGAAAGATTGTAGCCATCGAATGGCTATTCCTGAAACTCCTCTTTGTTTAAGACGGTGAATGAGGATGGTGGTGTTTACGGTGTCGAAGGCGGCACTAAGATCCAGCAAAATAATTGCTGTAGTGCCGCCCGAGTCCATCTGTTTCCTAGCTAATTCCGTTACTGTCAAGAGAGCTGCTTCCGTTCCCAACCTGGGGCGAAATCCTGCCTGGGAATCATGAAGGATGTTGTTTGATTCTAGGTAGTGAGTGAGAGATGAGTTGATGTGTCTCTCGAGCAGTTTGCTTATCCAGGGAAGCAAGGATATAGGGCGATAGTTGGCCATGTTGTCTGGATCTAAGGAGGGTTTTTTTAGAAGAGCTCGTACTTGTGCTTTCTTCCAGGCCGTAGGGACTAAACCAGTGTTGATGGAGTTATTGAGAATGTTGAGGATGACTGGCCGTATTGTATCTATGACCTTTTTTAAATGGCATGGGGGTGCCGGATCACTTGGAGATCCGGATTTGACTTTTTTTATGATCAGCTCCAGGGCGTCCACTTCTACTGGCGGGAATTCTACCAGTCTGTAAGGTATGGTGTCAGATGGTATGGTTGCATCAGGGTCAGCTAGATCTGGGGCTAGATCTGGGGCGACAAAAGTCTGGGGCGACAAAAGTCGATGAAATTAATTGTATTTTATTATAAAAATATTCTGCTTGATTGTTACATCGGGATTGTGCTTTGCTGGGATCCGGGGGAATAGATGGGGTATCAATTATAGATTTTGCAATTTGAAATATTTCTCTGGGACAGTTATTGGCGTTGTTAATTTTGTCTTCAAAGAAGTGGGCCTTAGTTGAGTTAATCTCTGCTTTATATTCTTTTATGGCATCATGATGGTCTATTTTAGCTGATCTGCAACGAGTGGTCCTCCAGGTTCTTTCTAACTTCCTACAGTGTCTTTTCATTTCTTTGAGTTTGGGGGTATACCATGGTGATGCCTTAGATTTAGTTTTTTCTTTTAGGGTTGTTTGTGGCAACACATCGTCAAGGGCCGTAGAGACCCATTGAGAGTAGTTGTCATACATTAAAATTGGGTCATCCATAGGTTGTGGGATGTTGGTGCGTAGGGCATCTGTCCACCTGTCAACAGAGAGCTTTGTCCACTCTCTCCCTTGAAGCAAATTGCGTAAAGGTGGTGAGGCAGAGATGGTATGTTGCCACCGTAGGGGGACCAGGTAGTGATCAGACCAGGTGAGGGCCAATGGAGTTCCTACTACTAGCCTGTGATCATTGCTAAATACCCCATCCAAAAGATGGCCTTTCTCATGTGTCGGTTCGAAACCCTTCTGAGTGAGTTGGATAGCTTCCAGATTCTCTAACAAGGCTTTGGTTGAGGGATCATCTGGATTATCCAGATGGATGTTAATATCACCTAGTATGGTGAGGTGTGGGCTAGTGACAGCTAATTCAGCAACTTTAGTAATGGGGGGGTGTTATCTCTTTTGTCAAAAATCAGCCGTTTTTGCTTGAACATTAAATGCCTCCAAATGGTATTTAATTAACTTTATTTAACTAACTTCCCGGGGTGAAGAAACCCTTTTTAAGAACTCAGATTGAGTAAATTGGCCATTTTCATGCACTTTTAACCATTCCATAAATCTTGTGTTTAGGGGCCCTGGAAGCATGAAAATCACTTTAAACATGCTAATTTTAGCTCTAAGACTGATGATCCACCTACAAATGTGAACTGACGTTCAAAAATAAAACATTTGAAAACGGACCATTTTCCACATTTCTGAAGCATGACGTAATGGGGGGTGTTATCTCTTTTGTCGAAAATCAGCCGTTCTTGCTTGAACATTAAATGCCTCCAAATGGTGTTTAATTAACTTCCCAGTGTGAAGAAACCCTTTTTAAGAACTCAGAGTGAGTAAATTGGCCATTTTCATGCACTTTTAACCATTCCATAAATCTTGTGTTTAGGGCCCCTGGAAGCATGAAAATCACTTTAAACATGCTAATTTTAGCTCTAACACTGATGACCAACCTACAAATTTGAACTGACGTTCAAAAATAAAACATTTGAAAACGGACCATTCTCCACATTTCTGAAGCATGGCGTAGTGGGGGGTGTTATCTCTTTTGTCGAAAATCAGCCGTTTTTGCTTGAACATTTAATGCCTCCAAATGGTATTTAATTCACTTCCCGAGCCCCTGGAAGCATGAAAATCACTTTAAACATGCTAATTTTAGCTCTAACACGGATGATCCACCTACAAATGTGAACTGACGTTCAAAAACTAAAACATTGGAAAACGGACTTTTTTCTACATTTCTGAAGCATGACGTAATGGGGGGGTGTTATCTCTTTTGTCGAAAATCAGCCGTTTTTGCTTGAACATTAAATGACTCCAAATGGTATTTAATTCACTTCCCAAGCCCTTGGAAGCATGAAAATCACTTTAAACATGCTAATTTTAGCTCTAACACTGATGATCCACCTACAAATGTGAACTCACGTTCAAAAATAAAACATTTGAAAACGGACCATTTTCCACATTTCTGAAGCATGACGTAATGGGGGGTGTTATCTCTTTTGTCGAAAATCAGCCGTTTTTGCTTGAACATTAAATGCCTCCAAATGGTATTTAATTAACTTCCCGGGGTGAAGAAACCCTTTTTGAGAACTCAGAGTGAGTAAATTGGCCATTTTCATGCACTTTTAACCATTCCATAAAACTTGTGTTTAGGGCCCCTGGAAGCATGAAAATCACTTTAAACATGCTAATTTTAGCTCTAACACTGATGATCCAACTACAAATGTGAACTGATGTTCAAAAATAAAACACTTGAAACGGACAATTTTCCACATTTCTAAAGCATGACGTAATGTGGGGGTGTTATCTCTTTTGTCGAAAATCAGCCGTTTTTGCTTGAACATTAAATGCCTCCAAATGGTATTTAATTAACTTTATTTAATTAACTTCCCGGGGTGAAGAAACCCTTTTTGAGAACTCAGAGTGAGTAAATTGGCCATTTTCATGCACTTTTAACCATTCCATAAAACTTGTGTTTAGGGCCCCTGGAAGCATGAAAATCACTTTAAACATGCTAATTTTAGCTCTAACACTGATGATCCACCTACAAATGTGAACTGATGTTCAAAAATAAAACATTTGAAAACGGACCATTTTCCACATTTCTGAAGCATGACGTAATGGGGGGGTGTTATCTCTTTTGTCGAAAATCAGCCATTTTTGCTTGAACATTAAATGCCTCCAAATGGTATTTAATTCACTTCCCGAGCCCCTGGAAGCATGAAAATCACTTTAAACATGCTAATTTTAGCTCTAACACGGATGATCCACCTACAAATGTGAACTGACGTTCAAAAATAAAACATTGGAAAACTGACTTTTTTCTACATTTCTGAAGCATGACGTAATGGGGGGGTGTTATCTCTTTTGTCGAAAATCAGCCGTTTTTGCTTGAACATTAAATGCCTCCAAATGGTATTTAATTCACTTCCCAAGCCCGTGGAAGCATGAAAATCACTTTAAACATGCTAATTTTAGCTCTAACACTGATGATCCACCTACAAATGTGAACTCACGTTCAAAAATAAAACATTTGAAAACGGACCATTTTCCACATTTCTGAAGCATGACGTAATGGGGGGTGTTATCTCTTTTGTCGAAAATCAGCCGTTTTTGCTTGAACATTAAATGCCTCCAAATGGTATTTAATTAACTTCCCGGGGTGAAGAAACCCTTTTTGAGAACTCAGGGTGAGTAAATTGGCCATTTTCATGCACTTTTAACCATTCCATAAATCTTGTGTTTAGGGCCCCTGGAAGCATGAAAATCACTTTAAACATGCTAATTTTAGCTCTAACACTGATGACCAACCTACAAATTTGAACTGACGTTCAAAAATAAAACATTTGAAAACGGACCATTCTCCACATTTCTGAAGCATGACGTAGTGGGGGGTGTTATCTCTTTTGTCGAAAATCAGCCGTTTTTGCTTGAACATTTAATGCCTACAAATGGTATTTAATTCACTTCCCGAGCCCCTGGAAGCATGAAAATCACTTTAAACATGCTAATTTTAGCTCTAACACGGATGATCCACCTACAAATGTGAACTGACGTTCAAAAATAAAACATTGGAAAACGGACTTTTTTCTACATTTCTGAAGCATGACGTAATGGGGGGTGTTATCTCTTTTGTCGAAAATCAGCCGTTTTTGCTTGAACATTAAATGCCTCCAAATGGTATTTAATTCACTTCCCAAGCCCCTGGAAGCATGAAAATCACTTTAAACATGCTAATTTTAGCTCTAACACTGATGATCCACCTACAAATGTGAACTGATGTTCAAAAATAAAACATTTGAAAATGGACCATTTTCCACATTTCTGAAGCATGACGTAATGGGGGGGTGTTATCTCTTTTGTCGAAAATCAGCCGTTTTTGCTTGAACATTAAATGCCTCCAAATGGTATTTAATTAACTTTATTTAATTAACTTCCCCGGGGTGAAGAAACCCTTTTTGAGAACTCAGATTGAGTAAATTGGCCATTTTCATGCACTTTTAACCATTCCATAAATCTTGTGTTTAGGGCCCCTGGAAGCATGAAAATCACTTTAAACATGCTAATTTTAGCTCTAACACTGATGATCCACCTACAAATGTGAACTGATGTTCAAAAATAAAACATTTGAAAAGGGACCATTTTCCACATTTCTGAAGCATGACGTAATGGGGGGGGGGGGTGTTATCTCTTTTGTCGAAAATCAGCCGTTTTTCCTTGAACATTAATTGCCTCCAAATGGTATTTAATTAACTTCCAGAGCCCCTGGAAGCATGAAAATCACTTTAAACATGCTAATTTTAGCTCTAACACTGATGATCCACCTACAAATGTGAACTGACGTTCAAAAATAAAACATTTGAAAATGGACCATTTTCCACATTTCTGAAGCATGACGTAATGGGGGGGTGTTATCTCTTTTGTCAAAAATCAGCCGTTTTTGCTTGAACATTAAATGCCTCCAAATAGTATTTAATTCACTTCCCGAGCCCCTGGAAGCATGAAAATCACTTTAAACATGCTAATTTTAGCTCTAACACTGATGATCCACCTACAAATGTGAACTGACGTTCAAAAATAAAACATTTGAAAATGGACCATTTTCCACATTTCTGAAGCATGACGTAATGGGGGGGGGTGTTATCTCTTTTGTCGAAAATCAGCCGTTTTTGCTTGAACATTAAATGCGTCCAAATGGTATTTAATTCACTTCCCGAGCCCCTGGAAGCATGAAAATCACTTTAAACATGCTAATTTTAGCTCTAACACTGATGATCCACCTACAAATGTGAACTGACGTTCAAAAATAAAACATTTGAAAACGGACCATTTTCCACATTTCTGAAGCATGACGTAATGGGGGGTGTTATCTCTTTTGTCGAAAATCAGCCGTTTTTGCTTGAACATTAAATGCCTCCAAATGGTATTTAATTAACTTTATTTAACTAACTTCCCGGGGTAAAGAAACCCTTTTTAAGAACTCAGATTGAGTAAATTGGCCATTTTCATGCACTTTTAACCATTCCATAAATCTTGTGTTTAGGGGCCCTGGAAGCATGAAAATCACTTTAAACATGCTAATTTTAGCTCTAAGACTGATGATCACCTACAAATGTGAACTGACGTTCAAAAATAAAACATTTGAAAACGGACCATTTTCCACATTTCTGAAGCATGACGTAATGGGGGGTGTTATCTCTTTTGTCGAAAATCAGCCGTTCTTGCTTGAACATTAAATGCCTCCAAATGGTGTTTAATTAACTTCCCGGTGTGAAGAAACCCTTTTTAAGAACTCAGAGTGAGTAAATTGGCCATTTTCATGCACTTTTAACCATTCCATAAATCTTGTGTTTAGGGCCCCTGGAAGCATGAAAATCACTTTAAACGTGCTAATTTTAGCTCTAACACTGATGACCAACCTACAAATTTGAACTGACGTTCAAAAATAAAACATTTGAAAACGGACCATTCTCCACATTTCTGAAGCATGACGTAGTGGGGGGTGTTATCTCTTTTGTCGAAAATCAGCCGTTTTTGCTTGAACATTTAATGCCTCCAAATGGTATTTAATTCACTTCCCGAGCCCCTGGAAGCATGAAAATCACTTTAAACATGCTAATTTCAGCTCTAACACGGATGATCCACCTACAAATGTGAACTGACGTTCAAAAACTAAAACATTGGAAAACGGACTTTTTTCTACATTTCTGAAGCATGACGTAATGGGGGGGTGTTATCTCTTTTGTGGAAAATCAGCCGTTTTTGCTTGAACATTAAATGCCTCCAAATGGTATTTAATTCACTTCCCAAGCCCTTGGAAGCATGAAAATCACTTTAAACATGCTAATTTTAGCTCTAACACTGATGATCCACCTACAAATGTGAACTCACGTTCAAAAATAAAACATTTGAAAACGGACCATTTTCCACATTTCTGAAGCATGACGTAATGGGGGGTGTTATCTCTTTTGTCGAAAATCAGCCGTTTTTGCTTGAACATTAAATGCCTCCAAATGGTATTTAATTAACTTCCCGGGGTGAAGAAACCCTTTTTGAGAACTCAGAGTGAGTAAATTGGCCATTTTCATGCACTTTTAACCATTCCATAAAACTTGTGTTTAGGGCCCCTGGAAGCATGAAAATCACTTTAAACATGCTAATTTTAGCTCTAACACTGATGGTCCACCTACAAATGTGAACTGATGTTCAAAAATAAAACATTTGAAACGGACAATTTTCCACATTTCTAAAGCATGACGTAATGTGGGGGTGTTATCTCTTTTGTCGAAAATCAGCCGTTTTTGCTTGAACATTAAATGCCTCCAAATGGTATTTAATTAACTTTATTTAATTAACTTCCCGGGGTGAAGAAACCCTTTTTGAGAACTCAGAGTGAGTAAATTGGCCATTTTCATGCACTTTTAACCATTCCATAAAACTTGTGTTTAGGGCCCCTGGAAGCATGAAAATCACTTTAAACATGCTAATTTTAGCTCTAACACTGATGATCCACCTACAAATGTGAACTGATGTTCAAAAATAAAACATTTGAAAACGGACCATTTTCCACATTTCTGAAGCATGACGTAATGGGGGGGGTGTTATCTCTTTTGTCGAAAATCAGCCGTTTTTGCTTGAACATTAAATGCCTCCAAATGGTATTTAATTAACTTTATTTAATTAACTTCCCCGGGGTGAAGAAACCCTTTTTGAGAACTCAGATTGAGTAAATTGGCCATTTTCATGCACTTTTAACCATTCCATAAATCTTGTGTTTAGGGCCCCTGGAAGCATGAAAATCACTTTAAACATGCTAATTTTAGCTCTAACACTGATGATCCACCTACAAATGTGAACTGATGTTCAAAAATAAAACATTTGAAAAGGGACCATTTTCCACATTTCTGAAGCATGACGTAATGGGGGGGGTGTTATCTCTTTTGTCGAAAATCAGCCGATTTTCCTTGAACATTAAATGCCTCCAAATGGTATTTAATTAACTTCCAGAGCCCCTGGAAGCATGAAAATCACTTTAAACATGCTAATTTTAGCTCTAACACTGATGATCCACCTACAAATGTGAACTGACGTTCAAAAATAAAACATTTGAAAACTGACCATTTTCCACATTTCTGAAGCATGACGTAATGGGGGGGTGTTATCTCTTTTGTCAAAAATCAGCCGTTTTTGCTTGAACATTAAATGCCTCCAAATAGTATTTAATTCACTTCCCGAGCCCCTGGAAGCATGAAAATCACTTTAAACATGCTAATTTTAGCTCTAACACTGATGATCCACCTACAAATGTGAACTGACGTTCAAAAATAAAACATTTGAAAATGGACCATTTTCCACATTTCTGAAGCATGACGTAATGGGGGGGGTGTTATCTCTTTTGTCGAAAATCAGCCGTTTTTGCCTGAACATTAAATGCCTCCAAATGGTATTTAATTCACTTCCCGAGCCCCTGGAAGCATGAAAATCACTTTAAACATGCTAATTTTAGCTCTAACACTGATGATCCACCTACAAATGTGAACTGATGTTCAAAAATAAAACATTTGAAAACGGACCATTTTCCACATTTCTGAAGCATGACGGGGGGGTGTTATCTCTTTTGTCGAAAATCAGCCGTTTTTGCTTGATCATTAAATGCCTCCAAATGGTATTTAATTAACTTCCCGGGTTGAAGAAACCCTTTTTGAGAACTCAGAGTGAGTAAATTGGCCATTTTCATGCACTTTTAACCATTCCATAAATCTTGTGTTTAGGGCCCCTGGAAGCATGAAAATCACTTCAAACATGCTAATTTTAGCTCTAACACTGATGATCCAACTACAAATGTAAACTGACGTTCAAAAATAAAACATTTGAAAAGGGACCATTTTCCACATTTCTGAAGCATGACGTAATGGGGGGGGGGTGTTATCTCTTTTGTCGAAAATCAGCCGTTTTTGCTTGAACATTAAATGCCTCCAAATAGTATTTAATTCACTTCCAAAGCCCCTGGAAGCATGAAAATCACTTTAAACATGCTAATTGTAGCTCTAACACTGATGATCCACCTACAAATGTGAACTGACATTCAAAAATAAAACATTTGAAAACGGACCATTTTCCACATTTCTGAAGCATGACGTAATGGGGGGTGTTTAAGCATGAGCGGATTTTGCGGATTGGCAATCCGCGAATTTGCGGATTTGCAAACTCGCAATCCGCAAAATCCGCGAATTCCCGCGAATGTGCGGATTTTTTTTTTTTTTTGTGTTCGCCCGTGTTTCTGCCAGTTCGCGAGGGTTTTTACAATTTCGCAATTTGCGAACTTACCTGTCGGGTCGCAAGTTTTGCGAACTTGTTGTTTCTACGTGTCCAACCTGTTTGGGACACTCTTCTTCATCACTGCCACTCTCTGTCACCACTGCCACTCTCTGACTACTCATGCCACCCTCTGGCCCACCCATGCCACCCTCTGTTTCATCACCACACCCTCTGGTTGTCCAGTGTACATTATTTTTGGCAAAGCAAAGCACACCTTCCCTGCCTCAAGTGACCTGAATTAATTTGGGGCTGATTAATGTGTCACAGAATATTTTTTTAGCTGGCACCTGCTTCCTTAGTGCGCCCTGATTAGTGATCTTTTGCACTTGCTAAGTGCTTTCATTGTTGCAAAATTAGTTACAACACCTGCCCTGCCCCAACTGACAATAATGAATTAGGGGCTGATTAATGGATTTTAACTTCCAGCCTGGCTCCTGCTTGTCTCCCTTAGCTGTAATTCAGGACCTTTGTGGCATATGTGTAACTATTCTGAGGTTCAGAGCAGGGTCACATAATAGTTGCAACTGGCAACTGAACTCTGGAGGGGCCCCTCAGGAAGCACTACAGGAAATGGCTACTAATGATGAGCCTGAACTTTTGAACCTGGTAAGTAGTTACTTTCAGTTTTGCTAAAATCGTATTTCTGCAATTTCGCACTTATTCGCGGGGCGCGAACTCACGCGAACAGTGCGAGCAGTGCGAGCAAAATCCGCTGCTCGCGGATTTGCGGATTTTTCAGGAAATTCGCAAATCTCGCGGATTGCGGATTTCCCGAAAATCCGCAAAATCCGCGAGCGGAACGGATTTTCCGCCCATGCCTAGGGGTGTTATCTCTTTTGTCGAAAATCAGCCGTTTTTGCTTGAACATTAAATGCCTCCAAATGGTATTTAATTAACTTCCTGGGGTGAAGAAACTCTTTTTGAGAACTCAGAGTGAGTAAATTGGCCATTTTCATGCCCTTTTAACCATTCCATAAAACTTGTGTTTAGGGCCCTGGAAGCATGAAAATCACTTTAAACATGCTAATTTTAGCTCTAACACTGATGATCCACCTACAAATGTGAACTGATGTTCAAAAATTAAACATTTGAAAACAGACCCTTTTCCACATTTCTGAAGCATGACGTAATGGGGGGGTGTTATCTCTTTTGTCGAAAATCAGCCGTTTTTGCTTGAACATTAAATGCCTCCAAATGGTATTTAATTAACTTTATTTAATTAACTTCCCGGGGTGAAGAAACCCTTTTTAAGAACTCAGATTGAGTAAATTGGCCATTTTCATGCACTTTTAACCATTCCATAAATCTTGTGTTTAGGGGCCCTGGAAGCATGAAAATCACTTTAAACATGCTAATTTTAGCTCTAAGACTGATGATCCACCTACAAATGTGAACTGACATTCAAAAATAAAACATTTGAAAACGGACCATTTTCCACATTTCTGAAGCATGACGTAATGGGGGGTGTTATCTCTTTTGTCGAAAATCAGCCATTTTTGCTTGAACATTAAATGCCTCCAAATGGTGTTTATTTAACTTCCCGGTGTGAAGAAACCCTTTTTAAGAACTCAGAGCGAGTAAATTGGCCATTTTCATGCACTTTTAACCATTCCATAAATCTTGTGTTTAGGGCCCCTGGAAGCATGAAAATCACTTTAAACATGCTAATTTTAGCTCTAACACTGATGACCAACCTACAAATTTGAACTGACGTTCAAAAATAAAACATTTGAAAACGGACCATTTTCCACATTTCTGAAGCATGACGTAGTGGGGGGTGTTATCTCTTTTGTCGAAAATCAGCCGTTTTTGCTTGAACATTTAATGCCTCCAAATGGTATTTAATTCACTTCCCGAGCCCCTGGAAGCATGAAAATCACTTTAAACATGCTAATTTTAGCTCTAACACGGATGATCCACCTACAAATGTGAACTGACGTTCAAAAATAAAACATTGGAAAACGGACTTTTTTCTACATTTCTGAAGCATGACGTAATGGGGGGTGTTATCTCTTTTGTCGAAAATCAGCCGTTTTTGCTTGAACATTAAATGCCTCCAAATGGTATTTAATTCACTTCCCAAGCCCGTGGAAGCATGAAAATCACTTTAAACATGCTAATTTTAGCTCTAACACTGATGATCCACCTACAAATGTGAACTCACGTTCAAAAATAAAACATTTGAAAACGGACCATTTTCCACATTTCTGAAGCATGACGTAATGGGGGGTGTTATCTCTTTTGTCGAAAATCAGCCGTTTTTGCTTGAACATTAAATGCCTCCAAATGGTATTTAATTAACTTCCCGGGGTGAAGAAACCCTTTTTGAGAACTCAGAGTGAGTAAATTGGCCATTTTCATGCACTTTTAACCATTCCATAAATCTTGTGTTTAGGGCCCCTGGAAGCATGAAAATCACTTTAAACATGCTAATTTTAGCTCTAACACTGATGACCAACCTACAAATTTGAACTGACGTTCAAAAATAAAACATTTGAAAACGGACCATTCTCCACATTTCTGAAGCATGACGTAGTGGGGGGTGTTATCTCTTTTGTCGAAAATCAGCCGTTTTTGCTTGAACATTTAATGCCTCCAAATGGTATTTAATTCACTTCCCGAGCCCCTGGAAGCATGAAAATCACTTTAAACATGCTAATTTTAGCTCTAACACGGATGATCCACCTACAAATGTGAACTGACGTTCAAAAATAAAACATTGGAAAACGGACTTTTTTCTACATTTCTGAAGCATGACGTAATGGGGGGGTGTTATCTCTTTTGTCGAAAATCAGCCGTTTTTGCTTGAACATTAAATGCCTCCAAATGGTATTTAATTCACTTCCCAAGCCCGTGGAAGCATGAAAATCACTTTAAACATGCTAATTTTAGCTCTAACACTGATGATCCACCTACAAATGTGAACTCACGTTCAAAAATAAAACATTTGAAAACGGACCATTTTCCACATTTCTGAAGCATGACGTAATGGGGGGTGTTATCTCTTTTGTCGAAAATCAGCCGTTTTTGCTTGAACATTAAATGCCTCCAAATGGTATTTAATTAACTTCCCGGGGTGAAGAAACCCTTTTTGAGAACTCAGAGTGAGTAAATTGGCCATTTTCATGCACTTTTAACCATTCCATAAAACTTGTGTTTAGGGCCCCTGGAAGCATGAAAATCACTTTAAACATGCTAATTTTAGCTCTAACACTGATGATCCACCTACAAATGTGAACTGATGTTCAAAAATAAAACATTTGAAACGGACCATTTTCCACATTTCTAAAGCATGACGTAATGGGGGGGTGTTATCTCTTTTGTCGAAAATCAGCCGTTTTTGCTTGAACATTAAATGCCTCCAAATGGTATTTAATTAACTTTATTTAATTAACTTCCCGGGGTGAAGAAACCCTTTTTGAGAACTCAGATTGAGTAAATTGGCCATTTTCATGCACTTTTAACCATTCCATAAATCTTGTGTTTAGGGCCCCTGGAAGCATGAAAATCACTTTAAACATGCTAATTTTAGCTCTAACACTGATGATCCACCTACAAATGTGAACTGATGTTCAAAAATAAAACATTTGAAAAGGGACCATTTTCCACATTTCTGAAGCATGACGTAATGGGGGGGGGGGGTGTTATCTCTTTTGTCGAAAATCAGCCGTTTTTCCTTGAACATTAAATGCCTCCAAATGGTATTTAATTAACTTCCAGAGCCCCTGGAAGCATGAAAATCACTTTAAACATGCTAATTTTAGCTCTAACACTGATGATCCACCTACAAATGTGAACTGACGTTCAAAAATAAAACATTTGAAAACGGACCATTTTCCACATTTCTGAAGCATGACGTAATGGGGGGGTGTTATCTCTTTTGTCAAAAATCAGCCGTTTTTGCTTGAACATTAAATGCCTCCAAATAGTATTTAATTCACTTCCCGAGCCCCTGGAAGCATGAAAATCACTTTAAACATGCTAATTTTAGCTCTAACACTGATGATCCACCTACAAATGTGAACTGACGTTCAAATATAAAACATTTGAAAATGGACCATTTTCCACATTTCTGAAGCATGACGTAATGGGGGGGGGTGTTATCTCTTTTGTCGAAAATCAGCCGTTTTTGCTTGAACATTAAATGCCTCCAAATGGTATTTAATTCACTTCCCGAGCCCCTGGAAGCATGAAAATCACTTTAAACATGCTAATTTTAGCTCTAACACTGATGATCCACCTACAAATGTGAACTGACGTTCAAAAATAAAACATTTGAAAACGGACCATTTTCCACATTTCTGAAGCATGACTTAATGGGGGGGGTGTTATCTCTTTTGTCGAAAATCAGCCGTTTTTGCTTGAACATTAAATGCCTCCAAATGGTATTTAATTAACTTCCCGAGCCCCTGGAAGCATGAAAATCACTTTAAACATGCTAATTTTAGCTCTAACACTGATGATCCACCTACAAATGTGAACTGACGTTCAAAAATAAAACATTTGAAAACGGACCATTTTCCACATTTCTGAAGCATGACGTAATGGGGGGTGTTATCTCTTTTGTCGAAAATCAGCCGTTTTTGCTTGAACATTAAATGCCTCCAAATGGTATTTAATTAACTTCCCGGGGTGAAGAAACTCTTTTTGAGAACTCAGAGTGAGTAAATTGGCCATTTTCATGCACTTTTAACCATTCCATAAAACTTGTGTTTAGGGCCCTGGAAGCATGAAAATCACTTTAAACATGCTAATTTTAGCTCTAACACTGATGATCCACCTACAAATGTGAACTGATGTTCAAAAATTAAACATTTGAAAACGGACCCTTTTCCACATTTCTGAAGCATGACGTAATGGGGGGGTGTTATCTCTTTTGTCAAAAATCAGCCGTTTTTGCTTGAACATTAAATGCCTCTAAATGGTATTTAATTAACTTTATTTAACTAACTTCCCGGGGTGAAGAAACCCTTTTTAAGAACTCAGATTGAGTAAATTGGCCATTTTCATGCACTTTTAACCATTCCATAAATCTTGTGTTTAGGGGCCCTGGAAGCATGAAAATCACTTTAAACATGCTAATTTTAGCTCTAAGACTGATGATCCACCTACAAATGTGAACTGACGTTCAAAAATAAAACATTTGAAAACGGACCATTTTCCACATTTCTGAAGCATGACGTAATGGGGGGTGTTATCTCTTTTGTCGAAAATCAGCCGTTTTTGCTTGAACATTAAATGCCTCCAAATGGTGTTTAATTAACTTCCCGGTGTGAAGAAACCCTTTTTAAGAACTCAGAGTGAGTAAATTGGCCATTTTCATGCACTTTTAACCATTCCATAAATCTTGTGTTTAGGGCCCCTGGAAGCATGAAAATCACTTTAAACATGCTAATTTTAGCTCTAATACTGATGACCAACCTACAAATTTGAACTGACGTTCAAAAATAAAACATTTGAAAACGGACCATTCTCCACATTTCTGAAGCATGACGTAGTGGGTGGTGTTATCTCTTTTGTCGAAAATCAGCCGTTTTTGCTTGAACATTTAATGCCTCCAAATGGTATTTAATTCACTTCCCGAGCCCCTGGAAGCATGAAAATCACTTTAAACATGCTAATTTTAGCTCTAACACGGATGATCCACCTACAAATGTGAACTGACGTTCAAAAACTAAAACATTGGAAAACGGACTTTTTTCTACATTTCTGAAGCATGACGTAATGGGGGGTGTTATCTCTTTTGTCGAAAATCAGCCGTTTTTGCTTGAACATTAAATGCCTCCAAATGGTATTTAATTCACTTCCCAAGCCCGTGGAAGCATGAAAATCACTTTAAACATGCTAATTTTAGCTCTAACACTGATGATCCACCTACAAATGTGAACTCACGTTCAAAAATAAAACATTTGAAAACGGACCATTTTCCACATTTCTGAAGCATGACGTAATGGGGGGTGTTATCTCTTTTGTCGAAAATCAGCCGTTTTTGCTTGAACATTAAATGCCTCCAAATGGTATTTAATTAACTTCCCGGGGTGAAGAAACCCTTTTTGAGAACTCAGAGTGAGTAAATTGGCCATTTTCATGCACTTTTAACCATTCCATAAAACTTGTGTTTAGGGCCCCTGGAAGCATGAAAATCACTTTAAACATGCTAATTTTAGCTCTAACACTGATGATCCACCTACAAATGTGAACTGATGTTCAAAAATAAAACATTTGAAACGGACCATTTTCCACATTTCTAAAGCATGACGTAATGTGGGGGTGTTATCTCTTTTGTCGAAAATCAGCCGTTTTTGCTTGAACATTAAATGCCTCCAAATGGTATTTAATTAACTTTATTTAATTAACTTCCCCGGGGTGAAAAAACCCTTTTTGAGAACTTAGATTGAGTAAATTGGCCATTTTCATGCACTTTTAACCATTCCATAAATCTTGTGTTTAGGGCCCCTGGAAGCATGAAAATCACTTTAAACATGCTAATTTTAGCTCTAACACTGATGATCCACCTACAAATGTGAACTGATGTTCAAAAATAAAACATTTGAAAAGGGACCATTTTCCACATTTCTGAAGCATGACGTAATGGGGGGGGGGTGTTATCTCTTTTGTCGAAAATCAGCCGTTTTTCCTTGAACATTAAATGCCTCCAAATGGTATTTAATTAACTTCCAGAGCCCCTGGAAGCATGAAAATCACTTTAAACATGCTAATTTTAGCTCTAACACTGATGATCCACCTACAAATGTGAACTGACGTTCAAAAATAAAACATTTGAAAACGGACCATTTTCCACATTTCTGAAGCATGACGTAATGGGGGGGTGTTATCTCTTTTGTCAAAAATCAGCTGTTTTTGCTTGAACATTAAATGCCTCCAAATAGTATTTAATTCACTTCCCGAGCCCCTGGAAGCATGAAAATCACTTTAAACATGCTAATTTTAGCTCTAACACTGATGATCCACCTACAAATGTGAACTGACGTTCAAAAATAAAACATTTGAAAATGGACCATTTTCCACATTTCTGAAGCATGACGTAATGGGGGGGGTGTTATCTCTTTTGTCGAAAATCAGCCGTTTTTGCCTGAACATTAAATGCCTCCAAATGGTATTTAATTCACTTCCCGAGCCCCTGGAAGCATGAAAATCACTTTAAACATGCTAATTTTAGCTCTAACACTGATGATCCACCTACAAATGTGAACTGATGTTCAAAAATAAAACATTTGAAAACGGACCATTTTCCACATTTCTGAAGCATGACGTAATGGGGGGTGTTATCTCTTTTGTCGAAAATCAGCCGTTTTTGCTTGAACATTAAATGCCTCCAAATGGTATTTAATTAACTTCCTGGGGTGAAGAAACTCTTTTTGAGAACTCAGAGTGAGTAAATTGGCCATTTTCATGCACTTTTAACCATTCCATAAAACTTGTGTTTAGGGCCCTGGAAGCATGAAAATCACTTTAAACATGCTAATTTTAGCTCTAACACTGATGATCCACCTACAAATGTGAACTGATGTTCAAAAATTAAACATTTGAAAACAGACCATTTTCCACATTTCTGAAGCATGACGTAATGGGGGGGTGTTATCTCTTTTGTCGAAAATCAGCCGTTTTTGCTTGAACATTAAATGCCTCCAAATGGTATTTAATTAACTTTATTTAATTAACTTCCCGGGGTGAAGAAACCCTTTTTAAGAACTCAGATTGAGTAAATTGGCCATTTTCATGCACTTTTAACCATTCCATAAATCTTGTGTTTAGGGGCCCTGGAAGCATGAAAATCACTTTAAACATGCTAATTTTAGCTCTAAGACTGATGATCCACCTACAAATGTGAACTGACGTTCAAAAATAAAACATTTGAAAACGGACCATTTTCCACATTTCTGAAGCATGACGTAATGGGGGGTGTTATCTCTTTTGTCGAAAATCAGCCGTTTTTGCTTGAACATTAAATGCCTCCAAATGGTGTTTAATTAACTTCCCGGTGTGAAGAAACCCTTTTTAAGAACTCAGAGTGAGTAAATTGGCCATTTTCATGCACTTTTAACCATTCCATAAATCTTGTGTTTAGGGCCCGTGGAAGCATGAAAATCACTTTAAACATGCTAATTTTAGCTCTAACACTGATGATCCACCTACAAATGTGAACTCACGTTCAAAAATAAAACATTTGAAAACGGACCATTTTCCACATTTCTGAAGCATGACGTAATGGGGGGTGTTATCTCTTTTGTCGAAAATCAGCCGTTTTTGCTTGAACATTAAATGCCTCCAAATGGTATTTAATTAACTTCCCGGGGTGAAGAAACCCTTTTTGAGAACTCAGAGTGAGTAAATTGGCCATTTTCATGCACTTTTAACCATTCCATAAATCTTGTGTTTAGGGCCCCTGGAAGCATGAAAATCACTTTAAACATGCTAATTTTAGCTCTAACACTGATGACCAACCTACAAATTTGAACTGACGTTCAAAAATAAAACATTTGAAAACGGACCATTCTCGACATTTCTGAAGCATGACGTAGTGGGGGGTGTTATCTCTTTTGTCGAAAATCAGCCGTTTTTGCTTGAACATTTAATGCCTCCAAATGGTATTTAATTCACTTCCCGAGCCCCTGGAAGCATGAAAATCACTTTAAACATGCTAATTTTAACTCTAACACGGATGATCCACCTACAAATGTGAACTGACGTTCAAAAATAAAACATTGGAAAACTGACTTTTTTCTACATTTCTGAAGCATGACGTAATGGGGGGGTGTTATCTCTTTTGTCGAAAATCAGCCGTTTTTGCTTGAACATTAAATGCCTCCAAATGGTATTTAATTCACTTTCCAAGCCCGTGGAAGCATGAAAATCACTTTAAACATGCTAATTTTAGCTCTAACACTGATGATCCACCTACAAATGTGAACTCACGTTCAAAAATAAAACATTTGAAAACGGACCATTTTCCACATTTCTGAAGCATGACGTAATGGGGGGTGTTATCTCTTTTGTCGAAAATCAGCCGTTTTTGCTTGAACATTAAATGCCTCCAAATGGTATTTAATTAACTTCCCGGGGTGAAGAAACCCTTTTTGAGAACTCAGAGTGAGTAAATTGGCCATTTTCATGCACTTTTAACCATTCCATAAAACTTGTGTTTAGGGCCCCTGGAAGCATGAAAATCACTTTAAACAAACACTGATGATCCACCTACAAATGTGAACTGATGTTCAAAAATAAAACATTTGAAACGGACCATTTTCCACATTTCTAAAGCATGACGTAATGGGGGGGTGTTATCTCTTTTGTCAAAAATCAGCCGTTTTTGCTTGAACATTAAATGCCTCCAAATGGTATTTAATTAACTTTATTTAATTAACTTCCCGGGGTGAAGAAACCCTTTTTGAGAACTCAGAGTGAGTAAATTGGCCATTTTCATGCACTTTTAACCATTCCATAAAACTTGTGTTTAGGGCCCCTGGAAGCATGAAAATCACTTTAAACATGCTAATTTTAGCTCTAACACTGATGATCCACCTACAAATGTGAACTGATGTTCAAAAATAAAACATTTGAAAACGGACCATTTTCCACATTTCTGAAGCATGACGTAATGGGGGGGTGTTATCTCTTTTGTCGAAAATCAGCCGTTTTTGCTTGAACATTAAATGCCTCCAAATGGTATTTAATTAACTTTATTTAATTAACTTCCCCGGGGTGAAGAAACCCTTTTTGAGAACTCAGATTGAGTAAATTGGCCATTTTCATGCACTTTTAACCATTCCATAAATCTTGTGTTTAGGGCCCCTGGAAGCATGAAAATCACTTTAAACATGCTAATTTTAGCTCTAACACTGATGATCCACCTACAAATGTTAACTGATGTTCAAAAATAAAACATTTGAAAAGGGACCATTTTCCACATTTCTGAAGCATGACGTAATGGGGGGGGGGGTGTTATCTCTTTTGTCGAAAATCAGCCGTTTTTCCTTGAACATTAAATGCCTCCAAATGGTATTTAATTAACTTCCAGAGCCCCTGGAAGCATGAAAATCACTTTAAACATGCTAATTTTAGCTCTAACACTGATGATCCACCTACAAATGTGAACTGACGTTCAAAAATAAAACATTTGAAAACGGACCATTTTCCACATTTCTGAAGCATGACGTAATGGGGGGGTGTTATCTCTTTTGTCAAAAATCAGCCGTTTTTGCTTGAACATTAAATGCCTCTAAATAGTATTTAATTCACTTCCCGAGCCCCTGGAAGCATGAAAATCACTTTAAACATGCTAATTTTAGCTCTAACACTGATGATCCACCTACAAATGTGAACTGACGTTCAAAAATAAAACATTTGAAAATGGACCATTTTCCACATTTCTGAAGCATGACGTAATGGGGGGGGGGGTGTTATCTCTTTTGTCGAAAATCAGCCGTTTTTGCTTGAACATTAAATGCCTCCAAATGGTATTTAATTCACTTCCCGAGCCCCTGGAAGCATGAAAATCACTTTAAACATGCTAATTTTAGCTCTAACACTGATGATCCACCTACAAATGTGAACTGACGTTCAAAAATAAAACATTTGAAAACGGACCATTTTCCACATTTCTGAAGCATGACTTAATGGGGGGGGTGTTATCTCTTTTGTCGAAAATCAGCCGTTTTTGCTTGAACATTAAATGCCTCCAAATGGTATTTAATTAACTTCCCGAGCCCCTGGAAGCATGAAAATCACTTTAAACATGCTAATTTTAGCTCTAACACTGATGATCCACCTACAAATGTGAACTGACGTTCAAAAATAAAACATTTGAAAACGGACCATTTTCCACATTTCTGAAGCATGACGTAATGGGGGGTGTTATCTCTTTTGTCGAAAATCAGCCGTTTTTGCTTGAACATTAAATGCCTCCAAATGGTATTTAATTAACTTCCCGGGGTGAAGAAACTCTTTTTGAGAACTCAGAGTGAGTAAATTGGCCATTTTCATGCACTTTTAACCATTCCATAAAACTTGTGTTTAGGGCCCTGGAAGCATGAAAATCACTTTAAACATGCTAATTTTAGCTCTAACACTGATGATCCACCTACAAATGTGAACTGATGGTCAAAAATTAAACATTTGAAAACGGACCCTTTTCTACATTTCTGAAGCATGACGTAATGGGGGGGTGTTATCTCTTTTGTCAAAAATCAGCCGTTTTTGCTTGAACATTAAATGCCTCCAAATGGTATTTAATTAACTTTATTTAACTAACTTCCCGGGGTGAAGAAACCCTTTTTAAGAACTCAGATTGAGTAAATTGGCCATTTTCATGCACTTTTAACCATTCCATAAATCTTGTGTTTAGGGGCCCTGGAAGCATGAAAATCACTTTAAACATGCTAATTTTAGCTCTAAGACTGATGATCCACCTACAAATGTGAACTGACGTTCAAAAATAAAACATTTGAAAACGGACCATTTTCCACATTTCTGAAGCATGACGTAATGGGGGGTGTTATCTCTTTTGTCGAAAATCAGCCGTTTTTGCTTGAACATTAAATGCCTCCAAATGGTGTTTAAATAACTTCCCGGTGTGAAGAAACCCTTTTTAGGAACTCAGAGTGAGTAAATTGGCCATTTTCATGCACTTTTAACCATTCCATAAATCTTGTGTTTAGGGCCCCTGGAAGCATGAAAATCACTTTAAACATGCTAATTTTAGCTCTAATACTGATGACCAACCTACAAATTTGAACTGACGTTCAAAAATAAAACATTTGAAAACGGACCATTCTCCACATTTCTGAAGCATGACGTAGTGGGGGGTGTTATCTCTTTTGTCGAAAATCAGCCGTTTTTGCTTGAACATTTAATGCCTCCAAATGGTATTTAATTCACTTCCCGAGCCCCTGGAAGCATGAAAATCACTTTAAACATGCTAATTTTAGCTCTAAGACTGATGATCCACCTACAAATGTGAACTGACGTTCAAAAATAAAACATTTGAAAACGGACCATTTTCCACATTTCTGAAGCATGACGTAATGGGGGGTGTTATCTCTTTTGTCGAAAATCAGCCGTTTTTGCTTGAACATTAAATGCCTCCAAATGGTATTTAATTAACTTCCCGGGGTGAAGAAACCCTTTTTGAGAACTCAGAGTGAGTAAATTGGCCATTTTCATGCACTTTTAACCATTCCATAAAACTTGTGTTTAGGGCCCCTGGAAGCATGAAAATCACTTTAAACATGCTAATTTTAGCTCTAACACTGATGATCCACCTACAAATGTGAACTGATGTTCAAAAATAAAACATTTGAAACGGACCATTTTCCACATTTCTAAAGCATGACGTAATGGGGGGGTGTTATCTCTTTTGTCGAAAATCAGCCGTTTTTGCTTGAACATTAAATGCCTCCAAATGGTATTTAATTAACTTTATTTAATTAACTTCCCGGGGTGAAGAAACCCTTTTTGAGAACTCAGATTGAGTAAATTGGCCATTTTCATGCACTTTTAACCATTCCATAAATCTTGTGTTTAGGGCCCCTGGAAGCATGAAAATCACTTTAAACATGCTAATTTTAGCTCTAACACTGATGATCCACCTACAAATGTGAACTGATGTTCAAAAATAAAACATTTGAAAAGGGACCATTTTCCACATTTCTGAAGCATGACGTAATGGGGGGGGGGGGGTGTTATCTCTTTTGTCGAAAATCAGCCGTTTTTCCTTGAACATTAAATGCCTCCAAATGGTATTTAATTAACTTCCAGAGCCCCTGGAAGCATGAAAATCACTTTAAACATGCTAATTTTAGCTCTAACACTGATGATCCACCTACAAATGTGAACTGACGTTCAAAAATAAAACATTTGAAAACGGACCATTTTCCACATTTCTGAAGCATGACGTAATGGGGGGGTGTTATCTCTTTTGTCAAAAATCAGCCGTTTTTGCTTGAACATTAAATGCCTCCAAATAGTATTTAATTCACTTCCCGAGCCCCTGGAAGCATGAAAATCACTTTAAACATGCTAATTTTAGCTCTAACACTGATGATCCACCTACAAATGTGAACTGACGTTCAAATATAAAACATTTGAAAATGGACCATTTTCCACATTTCTGAAGCATGACGTAATGGGGGGGGGTGTTATCTCTTTTGTCGAAAATCAGCCGTTTTTGCTTGAACATTAAATGCCTCCAAATGGTATTTAATTCACTTCCCGAGCCCCTGGAAGCATGAAAATCACTTTAAACATGCTAATTTTAGCTCTAACACTGATGATCCACCTACAAATGTGAACTGACGTTCAAAAATAAAACATTTGAAAACGGACCATTTTCCACATTTCTGAAGCATGACTTAATGGGGGGGGTGTTATCTCTTTTGTCGAAAATCAGCCGTTTTTGCTTGAACATTAAATGCCTCCAAATGGTATTTAATTAACTTCCCGAGCCCCTGGAAGCATGAAAATCACTTTAAACATGCTAATTTTAGCTCTAACACTGATGATCCACCTACAAATGTGAACTGACGTTCAAAAATAAAACATTTGAAAACGGACCATTTTCCACATTTCTGAAGCATGACGTAATGGGGGGTGTTATCTCTTTTGTCGAAAATCAGCCGTTTTTGCTTGAACATTAAATGCCTCCAAATGGTATTTAATTAACTTCCCGGGGTGAAGAAACTCTTTTTGAGAACTCAGAGTGAGTAAATTGGCCATTTTCATGCACTTTTAACCATTCCATAAAACTTGTGTTTAGGGCCCTGGAAGCATGAAAATCACTTTAAACATGCTAATTTTAGCTCTAACACTGATGATCCACCTACAAATGTGAACTGATGTTCAAAAATTAAACATTTGAAAACGGACCCTTTTCCACATTTCTGAAGCATGACGTAATGGGGGGGTGTTATCTCTTTTGTCAAAAATCAGCCGTTTTTGCTTGAACATTAAATGCCTCCAAATGGTATTTAATTAACTTTATTTAACTAACTTCCCGGGGTGAAGAAACCCTTTTTAAGAACTCAGATTGAGTAAATTGGCCATTTTCATGCACTTTTAACCATTCCATAAATCTTGTGTTTAGGGGCCCTGGAAGCATGAAAATCACTTTAAACATGCTAATTTTAGCTCTAAGACTGATGATCCACCTACAAATGTGAACTGACGTTCAAAAATAAAACATTTGAAAACGGACCATTTTCCACATTTCTGAAGCATGACGTAATGGGGGGTGTTATCTCTTTTGTCGAAAATCAGCCGTTTTTGCTTGAACATTAAATGCCTCCAAATGGTGTTTAATTAACTTCCCGGTGTGAAGAAACCCTTTTTAAGAACTCAGAGTGAGTAAATTGGCCATTTTCATGCACTTTTAACCATTCCATAAATCTTGTGTTTAGGGCCCCTGGAAGCATGAAAATCACTTTAAACATGCTAATTTTAGCTCTAATACTGATGACCAACCTACAAATTTGAACTGACGTTCAAAAATAAAACATTTGAAAACGGACCATTCTCCACATTTCTGAAGCATGACGTAGTGGGTGGTGTTATCTCTTTTGTCGAAAATCAGCCGTTTTTGCTTGAACATTTAATGCCTCCAAATGGTATTTAATTCACTTCCCGAGCCCCTGGAAGCATGAAAATCACTTTAAACATGCTAATTTTAGCTCTAACACGGATGATCCACCTACAAATGTGAACTGACGTTCAAAAACTAAAACATTGGAAAACGGACTTTTTTCTACATTTCTGAAGCATGACGTAATGGGGGGTGTTATCTCTTTTGTCGAAAATCAGCCGTTTTTGCTTGAACATTAAATGCCTCCAAATGGTATTTAATTCACTTCCCAAGCCCGTGGAAGCATGAAAATCACTTTAAACATGCTAATTTTAGCTCTAACACTGATGATCCACCTACAAATGTGAACTCACGTTCAAAAATAAAACATTTGAAAACGGACCATTTTCCACATTTCTGAAGCATGACGTAATGGGGGGTGTTATCTCTTTTGTCGAAAATCAGCCGTTTTTGCTTGAACATTAAATGCCTCCAAATGGTATTTAATTAACTTCCCGGGGTGAAGAAACCCTTTTTGAGAACTCAGAGTGAGTAAATTGGCCATTTTCATGCACTTTTAACCATTCCATAAAACTTGTGTTTAGGGCCCCTGGAAGCATGAAAATCACTTTAAACATGCTAATTTTAGCTCTAACACTGATGATCCACCTACAAATGTGAACTGATGTTCAAAAATAAAACATTTGAAACGGACCATTTTCCACATTTCTAAAGCATGACGTAATGTGGGGGTGTTATCTCTTTTGTCGAAAATCAGCCGTTTTTGCTTGAACATTAAATGCCTCCAAATGGTATTTAATTAACTTTATTTAATTAACTTCCCCGGGGTGAAAAAACCCTTTTTGAGAACTTAGATTGAGTAAATTGGCCATTTTCATGCACTTTTAACCATTCCATAAATCTTGTGTTTAGGGCCCCTGGAAGCATGAAAATCACTTTAAACATGCTAATTTTAGCTCTAACACTGATGATCCACCTACAAATGTGAACTGATGTTCAAAAATAAAACATTTGAAAAGGGACCATTTTCCACATTTCTGAAGCATGACGTAATGGGGGGGGGGTGTTATCTCTTTTGTCGAAAATCAGCCGTTTTTCCTTGAACATTAAATGCCTCCAAATGGTATTTAATTAACTTCCAGAGCCCCTGGAAGCATGAAAATCACTTTAAACATGCTAATTTTAGCTCTAACACTGATGATCCACCTACAAATGTGAACTGACGTTCAAAAATAAAACATTTGAAAACGGACCATTTTCCACATTTCTGAAGCATGACGTAATGGGGGGGTGTTATCTCTTTTGTCAAAAATCAGCTGTTTTTGCTTGAACATTAAATGCCTCCAAATAGTATTTAATTCACTTCCCGAGCCCCTGGAAGCATGAAAATCACTTTAAACATGCTAATTTTAGCTCTAACACTGATGATCCACCTACAAATGTGAACTGACGTTCAAAAATAAAACATTTGAAAATGGACCATTTTCCACATTTCTGAAGCATGACGTAATGGGGGGGGTGTTATCTCTTTTGTCGAAAATCAGCCGTTTTTGCCTGAACATTAAATGCCTCCAAATGGTATTTAATTCACTTCCCGAGCCCCTGGAAGCATGAAAATCACTTTAAACATGCTAATTTTAGCTCTAACACTGATGATCCACCTACAAATGTGAACTGATGTTCAAAAATAAAACATTTGAAAACGGACCATTTTCCACATTTCTGAAGCATGACGTAATGGGGGGTGTTATCTCTTTTGTCGAAAATCAGCCGTTTTTGCTTGAACATTAAATGCCTCCAAATGGTATTTAATTAACTTCCTGGGGTGAAGAAACTCTTTTTGAGAACTCAGAGTGAGTAAATTGGCCATTTTCATGCACTTTTAACCATTCCATAAAACTTGTGTTTAGGGCCCTGGAAGCATGAAAATCACTTTAAACATGCTAATTTTAGCTCTAACACTGATGATCCACCTACAAATGTGAACTGATGTTCAAAAATTAAACATTTGAAAACAGACCATTTTCCACATTTCTGAAGCATGACGTAATGGGGGGGTGTTATCTCTTTTGTCGAAAATCAGCCGTTTTTGCTTGAACATTAAATGCCTCCAAATGGTATTTAATTAACTTTATTTAATTAACTTCCCGGGGTGAAGAAACCCTTTTTAAGAACTCAGATTGAGTAAATTGGCCATTTTCATGCACTTTTAACCATTCCATAAATCTTGTGTTTAGGGGCCCTGGAAGCATGAAAATCACTTTAAACATGCTAATTTTAGCTCTAAGACTGATGATCCACCTACAAATGTGAACTGACGTTCAAAAATAAAACATTTGAAAACGGACCATTTTCCACATTTCTGAAGCATGACGTAATGGGGGGTGTTATCTCTTTTGTCGAAAATCAGCCGTTTTTGCTTGAACATTAAATGCCTCCAAATGGTGTTTAATTAACTTCCCGGTGTGAAGAAACCCTTTTTAAGAACTCAGAGTGAGTAAATTGGCCATTTTCATGCACTTTTAACCATTCCATAAATCTTGTGTTTAGGGCCCCTGGAAGCATGAAAATCACTTTAAACATGCTAATTTTAGCTCTAACACTGATGACCAACCTACAAATTTGAACTGACGTTCAAAAATAAAACATTTGAAAACGGACCATTTTCCACATTTCTGAAGCATGACGTAGTGGGGGGTGTTATCTCTTTTGTCGAAAATCAGCCGTTTTTGTTTGAACATTTAATGCCTCCAAATGGTATTTAATTCACTTCCCGAGCCCCTGGAAGCATGAAAATCACTTTAAACATGCTAATTTTAGCTCTAACACGGATGATCCACCTACAAATGTGAACTGACGTTCAAAAATAAAACATTGGAAAACGGACTTTTTTCTACATTTCTGAAGCATGACGTAATGGGGGGGTGTTATCTCTTTTGTCGAAAATCAGCCGTTTTTGCTTGAACATTAAATGCCTCCAAATGGTATTTAATTAACTTCCCGGGGTGAAGAAACCCTTTTTGAGAACTCAGAGTGAGTAAATTGGCCATTTTCATGCACTTTTAACCATTCCATAAATCTTGTGTTTAGGGCCCGTGGAAGCATGAAAATCACTTTAAACATGCTAATTTTAGCTCTAACACTGATGATCCACCTACAAATGTGAACTCACGTTCAAAAATAAAACATTTGAAAACGGACCATTTTCCACATTTCTGAAGCATGACGTAATGGGGGGTGTTATCTCTTTTGTCGAAAATCAGCCGTTTTTGCTTGAACATTAAATGCCTCCAAATGGTATTTAATTAACTTCCCGGGGTGAAGAAACCCTTTTTGAGAACTCAGAGTGAGTAAATTGGCCATTTTCATGCACTTTTAACCATTCCATAAATCTTGTGTTTAGGGCCCCTGGAAGCATGAAAATCACTTTAAACATGCTAATTTTAGCTCTAACACTGATGACCAACCTACAAATTTGAACTGACGTTCAAAAATAAAACATTTGAAAACGGACCATTCTCGACATTTCTGAAGCATGACGTAGTGGGGGGTGTTATCTCTTTTGTCGAAAATCAGCCGTTTTTGCTTGAACATTTAATGCCTCCAAATGGTATTTAATTCACTTCCCGAGCCCCTGGAAGCATGAAAATCACTTTAAACATGCTAATTTTAACTCTAACACGGATGATCCACCTACAAATGTGAACTGACGTTCAAAAATAAAACATTGGAAAACTGACTTTTTTCTACATTTCTGAAGCATGACGTAATGGGGGGGTGTTATCTCTTTTGTCGAAAATCAGCCGTTTTTGCTTGAACATTAAATGCCTCCAAATGGTATTTAATTCACTTTCCAAGCCCGTGGAAGCATGAAAATCACTTTAAACATGCTAATTTTAGCTCTAACACTGATGATCCACCTACAAATGTGAACTCACGTTCAAAAATAAAACATTTGAAAACGGACCATTTTCCACATTTCTGAAGCATGACGTAATGGGGGGTGTTATCTCTTTTGTCGAAAATCAGCCGTTTTTGCTTGAACATTAAATGCCTCCAAATGGTATTTAATTAACTTCCCGGGGTGAAGAAACCCTTTTTGAGAACTCAGAGTGAGTAAATTGGCCATTTTCATGCACTTTTAACCATTCCATAAAACTTGTGTTTAGGGCCCCTGGAAGCATGAAAATCACTTTAAACAAACACTGATGATCCACCTACAAATGTGAACTGATGTTCAAAAATAAAACATTTGAAACGGACCATTTTCCACATTTCTAAAGCATGACGTAATGGGGGGGTGTTATCTCTTTTGTCAAAAATCAGCCGTTTTTGCTTGAACATTAAATGCCTCCAAATGGTATTTAATTAACTTTATTTAATTAACTTCCCGGGGTGAAGAAACCCTTTTTGAGAACTCAGAGTGAGTAAATTGGCCATTTTCATGCACTTTTAACCATTCCATAAAACTTGTGTTTAGGGCCCCTGGAAGCATGAAAATCACTTTAAACATGCTAATTTTAGCTCTAACACTGATGATCCACCTACAAATGTGAACTGATGTTCAAAAATAAAACATTTGAAAACGGACCATTTTCCACATTTCTGAAGCATGACGTAATGGGGGGGTGTTATCTCTTTTGTCGAAAATCAGCCGTTTTTGCTTGAACATTAAATGCCTCCAAATGGTATTTAATTAACTTTATTTAATTAACTTCCCCAGGGTGAAGAAACCCTTTTTGAGAACTCAGATTGAGTAAATTGGCCATTTTCATGCACTTTTAACCATTCCATAAATCTTGTGTTTAGGGCCCCTGGAAGCATGAAAATCACTTTAAACATGCTAATTTTAGCTCTAACACTGATGATCCACCTACAAATGTTAACTGATGTTCAAAAATAAAACATTTGAAAAGGGACCATTTTCCACATTTCTGAAGCATGACGTAATGGGGGGGGGGGGTGTTATCTCTTTTGTCGAAAATCAGCCGTTTTTCCTTGAACATTAAATGCCTCCAAATGGTATTTAATTAACTTCCAGAGCCCCTGGAAGCATGAAAATCACTTTAAACATGCTAATTTTAGCTCTAACACTGATGATCCACCTACAAATGTGAACTGACGTTCAAAAATAAAACATTTGAAAACGGACCATTTTCCACATTTCTGAAGCATGACGTAATGGGGGGGTGTTATCTCTTTTGTCAAAAATCAGCCGTTTTTGCTTGAACATTAAATGCCTCTAAATAGTATTTAATTCACTTCCCGAGCCCCTGGAAGCATGAAAATCACTTTAAACATGCTAATTTTAGCTCTAACACTGATGATCCACCTACAAATGTGAACTGACGTTCAAAAATAAAACATTTGAAAATGGACCATTTTCCACATTTCTGAAGCATGACGTAATGGGGGGGGGGTGTTATCTCTTTTGTCGAAAATCAGCCGTTTTTGCTTGAACATTAAATGCCTCCAAATGGTATTTAATTCACTTCCCGAGCCCCTGGAAGCATGAAAATCACTTTAAACATGCTAATTTTAGCTCTAACACTGATGATCCACCTACAAATGTGAACTGACGTTCAAAAATAAAACATTTGAAAACGGACCATTTTCCACATTTCTGAAGCATGACTTAATGGGGGGGGTGTTATCTCTTTTGTCGAAAATCAGCCGTTTTTGCTTGAACATTAAATGCCTCCAAATGGTATTTAATTAACTTCCCGAGCCCCTGGAAGCATGAAAATCACTTTAAACATGCTAATTTTAGCTCTAACACTGATGATCCACCTACAAATGTGAACTGACGTTCAAAAATAAAACATTTGAAAACGGACCATTTTCCACATTTCTGAAGCATGACGTAATGGGGGGTGTTATCTCTTTTGTCGAAAATCAGCCGTTTTTGCTTGAACATTAAATGCCTCCAAATGGTATTTAATTAACTTCCCGGGGTGAAGAAACTCTTTTTGAGAACTCAGAGTGAGTAAATTGGCCATTTTCATGCACTTTTAACCATTCCATAAAACTTGTGTTTAGGGCCCTGGAAGCATGAAAATCACTTTAAACATGCTAATTTTAGCTCTAACACTGATGATCCACCTACAAATGTGAACTGATGGTCAAAAATTAAACATTTGAAAACGGACCCTTTTCTACATTTCTGAAGCATGACGTAATGGGGGGGTGTTATCTCTTTTGTCAAAAATCAGCCGTTTTTGCTTGAACATTAAATGCCTCCAAATGGTATTTAATTAACTTTATTTAACTAACTTCCCGGGGTGAAGAAACCCTTTTTAAGAACTCAGATTGAGTAAATTGGCCATTTTCATGCACTTTTAACCATTCCATAAATCTTGTGTTTAGGGGCCCTGGAAGCATGAAAATCACTTTAAACATGCTAATTTTAGCTCTAAGACTGATGATCCACCTACAAATGTGAACTGACGTTCAAAAATAAAACATTTGAAAACGGACCATTTTCCACATTTCTGAAGCATGACGTAATGGGGGGTGTTATCTCTTTTGTCGAAAATCAGCCGTTTTTGCTTGAACATTAAATGCCTCCAAATGGTGTTTAAATAACTTCCCGGTGTGAAGAAACCCTTTTTAGGAACTCAGAGTGAGTAAATTGGCCATTTTCATGCACTTTTAACCATTCCATAAATCTTGTGTTTAGGGCCCCTGGAAGCATGAAAATCACTTTAAACATGCTAATTTTAGCTCTAATACTGATGACCAACCTACAAATTTGAACTGACGTTCAAAAATAAAACATTTGAAAACGGACCATTCTCCACATTTCTGAAGCATGACGTAGTGGGGGGTGTTATCTCTTTTGTCGAAAATCAGCCGTTTTTGCTTGAACATTTAATGCCTCCAAATGGTATTTAATTCACTTCCCGAGCCCCTGGAAGCATGAAAATCACTTTAAACATGCTAATTTTAGCTCTAACACGGATGATCCACCTACAAATGTGAACTGACGTTCAAAAACTAAAACATTGGAAAACGGACTTTTTTCTACATTTCTGAAGCATGACGTAATGGGGGGTGTTATCTCTTTTGTCGAAAATCAGCCGTTTTTGCTTGAACATTAAATGCCTCCAAATGGTATTTAATTCACTTCCCAAGCCCGTGGAAGCATGAAAATCACTTTAAACATGCTAATTTTAGCTCTAACACTGATGATCCACCTACAAATGTGAACTCACGTTCAAAAATAAAACATTTGAAAACGGACCATTTTCCACATTTCTGAAGCATGACGTAATGGGGGGTGTTATCTCTTTTGTCAAAAATCAGCCGTTTTTGCTTGAACATTAAATGCCTCCAAATGGTATTTAATTAACTTCCCGGGGTGAAGAAACCCTTTTTGAGAACTCAGAGTGAGTAAATTGGCCATTTTCATGCACTTTTAACCATTCCATAAAACTTGTGTTTAGGGCCCCTGGAAGCATGAAAATCACTTTAAACATGCTAATTTTGGCTCTAACACTGATGATCCACCTACAAATGTGAACTGATGTTCAAAAATAAAACATTTGAAACGGACCATTTTCCACATTTCTAAAGCATGACGTAATGTGGGGGTGTTATCTCTTTTGTCGAAAATCAGCCGTTTTTGCTTGAACATTAAATGCCTCCAAATGGTATTTAATTAACTTTATTTAATTAACTTCTCGGGGTGAAGAAACCCTTTTTGAGAACTCAGAGTGAGTAAATTGGCCATTTTCATGCACTTTTAACCATTCCATAAAACTTGTGTTTAGGGGCCCTGGAAGCATGAAAATCACTTTAAACATGCTAATTTTAGCTCTAACACTGATGATCCACCTACAAATGTGAACTGATGTTCAAAAATAAAACATTTGAAAACGGACCATTTTCCACATTTCTGAAGCATGACGTAATGGGGGGGGTGTTATCTCTTTTGTCGAAAATCAGCCGTTTTTGCTTGAACATTAAATGCCTCCAAATGGTATTTAATTAACTTTATTTAATTAACTTCCCCGGGGTGAAGAAACCCTTTTTGAGAACTCAGATTGAGTAAATTGGCCATTTTCATGCACTTTTAACCATTCCATAAATCTTGTGTTTAGGGCCCCTGGAAGCATGAAAATCACTTTAAACATGCTAATTTTAGCTCTAACACTGATGATCCACCTACAAATGTGAACTGATGTTCAAAAATAAAACATTTGAAAAGGGACCATTTTCCACATTTCTGAAGCATGACGTAATGGGGGGGGGGTCTTATCTCTTTTGTCGAAAATCAGCCGTTTTTCCTTGAACATTAAATGCCTCCAAATGGTATTTAATTAACTTCCAGAGCCCCTGGAAGCATGAAAATCACTTTAAACATGCTAATTTTAGCTCTAACACTGATGATCCACCTACAAATGTGAACTGACGTTCAAAAATAAAACATTTGAAAACGGACCATTTTCCACATTTCTGAAGCATGACGTAATGGGGGGGTGTTATCTCTTTTGTCAAAAATCAGCTGTTTTTGCTTGAACATTAAATGCCTCCAAATAGTATTTAATTCACTTCCCGAGCCCCTGGAAGCATGAAAATCACTTTAAACATGCTAATTTTAGCTCTAACACTGATGATCCACCTACAAATGTGAACTGACGTTCAAAAATAAAACATTTGAAAATTGACCATTTTCCACATTTCTGAAGCATGACGTAATGGGGGGGGTGTTATCTCTTTTGTCGAAAATCAGCCGTTTTTGCCTGAACATTAAATGCCTCCAAATGGTATTTAATTCACTTCCCGAGCCCCTGGAAGCATGAAAATCACTTTAAACATGCTAATTTTAGCTCTAACACTGATGATCCACCTACAAATGTGAACTGATGTTCAAAAATAAAACATTTGAAAACGGACCATTTTCCACATTTCTGAAGCATGACGGGGGGGTGTTATCTCTTTTGTCGAAAATCAGCCGTTTTTGCTTGATCATTAAATGCCTCCAAATGGTATTTAATTAACTTCCCGGGGTGAAGAAACCCTTTTTGAGAACTCAGAGTGAGTAAATTGGCCATTTTCATGCACTTTTAACCATTCCATAAATCTTGTGTTTAGGGCCCCTGGAAGCATGAAAATCACTTTAAACATGCTAATTTTAGCTCTAACACTGATGACCAACCTACAAATTTGAACTGACGTTCAAAAATAAAACATTTGAAAACGGACCATTTTCCACATTTCTGAAGCATGACGTAGTGGGGGGTGTTATCTCTTTTGTCGAAAATCAGCCGTTTTTGCTTGAACATTTAATGCCTCCAAATGGTATTTAATTCACTTCCCGAGCCCCTGGAAGCATGAAAATCACTTTAAACATGCTAATTTTAGCTCTAACACGGATGATCCACCTACAAATGTGAACTGACGTTCAAAAATAAAACATTGGAAAACGGACTTTTTTCTACATTTCTGAAGCATGACGTAATGGGGGGTGTTATCTCTTTTGTCGAAAATCAGCCGTTTTTGCTTGAACATTAAATGCCTCCAAATGGTATTTAATTCACTTCCCAAGCCCGTGGAAGCATGAAAATCACTTTAAACATGCTAATTTTAGCTCTAACACTGATGATCCACCTACAAATGTGAACTCACGTTCAAAAATAAAACATTTGAAAACGGACCATTTTCCACATTTCTGAAGCATGACGTAATGGGGGGTGTTATCTCTTTTGTCGAAAATCAGCCGTTTTTGCTTGAACATTAAATGCCTCCAAATGGTATTTAATTAACTTCCCGGGGTGAAGAAACCCTTTTTGAGAACTCAGAGTGAGTAAATTGGCCATTTTCATGCACTTTTAACCATTCCATAAAGCATTCAAGGACCGGTTGGACAACAACGCACACAACTGCAAGGAACTCTTCAACATCGTCAAAGAGCTTTCCAACCCCAGCGCAGGAAACAACGACATCACCCCATCGCAAGACCTCTGCAACTCCCTGGCTTCATACTTCCACAACAAGATCGCGGACATACACAACAGCTTCAACAACCAACCAACGCACACCATGACCGAACAACCACCCCCCACCACCACCCTCCGCGCCTGGACCCCGATCAGCACCGAAGACACCATCCGCACGATGAACTCCATCCACTCCGGATCACCGACCGACCCCTGCCCTCACCACGTCTTCAACAAAGCCGACGCTGTCATCGCACCCCACCTGCGAGACATCATCAACACATCCCTCGACACCACCATCTTCCCCGAGAGCTGGAAACACGCCGAACTCAGCGCCCTACTCAAGAAACCAACAGCGGACCCCACCGACCTCAAGAATTACCGCCCCATCTCGCTCCTCCCGTTTCCAGCCAAAGTCATCGAGAAGACCGTCAACAAGCAGATGGCCGCTTTCCTCGAGACGAACGGATCCCTCGACCCCTCACAGTCCGGCTTCCGAGCCAACCACAGCACCGAGACCGCCCTCATCGCCGCCACCGACGACATCCGAGCCCTGATGGACAATGGAGAAACAGCGGCCCTCATCCTCCTAGACCTCTCCGCGGCATTTGACACGGTCTGCCACCGCACCCTAGTACGGCGCCTCAGCAACGTCGGAATCCAGGACAAGGCGCTGGAGTGGATCACCTCCTTCCTCGACGGGAGAACACAGAGAGTCCGCCTACCACCGTACAAGTCAGAGGCCACCGAAGTCATCTGCGGCGTCCCCCAAGGATCATCTCTGAGCCCCACCCTCTTCAACGTCTACATGAGCCCCCTCGCGGCCATCGTACGCAAACACAACCTCAGCATAATCTCCTACGCCGACGACACCCAGCTGATCCTCTCCCTGACCAACGACCCCGCCGCCGCCAGAGCCAACCTGCACGAAGGGATGAAAGAGGTAGCCGAGTGGATGACGACCAGCCGCCTGAAACTGAACTCGGACAAGACGGAGGTCCTCATCCTGGGCTCCTCTCCCTCCGCCTGGGACGACTCCTGGTGGCCTCCCGCCCTGGGCACCGCACCCAAACCGACAGACCATGCACGCAACCTGGGCTTCATCCTGGACTCCTCCCTCTCCATGACCAGGCAAGTCAACAACGTCTCCTCGGCATGCTTCAACATCCTACGCATGCTACGGAAGATCTTCTGGTGGATCCCCACCGAGACCAGGAAGACCGTCACCCAGGCCCTCGTCACCAGCCGACTGGACTACGGCAACGCCCTCTACGCCGGGACCACCGCCAAGCTCCAGAAGAGACTCCAGCGGATCCAGAACGCCTCAGCCAGACTCATCCTCGACATCCCACGAACCAGCCACATCTCCGGACATCTGCGAGACCTTCACTGGCTCCCCGTCAACAAAAGAATCACCTTCCGCCTCCTCACCCACGCACACAAAGCCCTACACGACCAAGGCCCGAGCTACCTCAACAGCCGAGTCAACTTCTACACTCCCAAACGCCACCTCCGATCAGCCAACCACGCCCTCGCCGCCGTCCCCCGCATCCGAAGAGCGACTACAGGAGGAAGGTCCTTCTCCCACCTGGCCGCCAAGACCTGGAACTCCCTCCCGACCGACCTGCGCCTGACCCAAGACCACCTCTCCTTCAGGAAGAAGCTGAAGACCTGGCTGTTCGAGCAGTAGCGGCTCCCCCCCCCCCAGCGCCTTGAGACCCCACGGGTATGTAGCGCGCTTTATAAGTGTCACTGATTGATTGATTGATTGTGTTTAGGGCCCCTGGAAGCATGAAAATCACTTTAAACATGCTAATTTTAGCTCTAACACTGATGACCAACCTACAAATTTGAACTGACGTTCAAAAATAAAACATTTGAAAACGGACCATTCTCCACATTTCTGAAGCATGACGTAGTGGGGGGTGTTATCTCTTTTGTCGAAAATCAGCAGTTTTTGCTTGAACATTTAATGCCTCCAAATGGTATTTAATTCACTTCCCGAGCCCCTGGAAGCATGAAAATCACTTTAAACATGCTAATTTTAGCTCTAACACTGATGATCCACCTACAAATGTGAACTGATGTTCAAAAATAAAACATTTGAAAACGGACCATTTTCCACATTTCTGAAGCATGACGGGGGGGTGTTATCTCTTTTGTCGAAAATCAGCCGTTTTTGCTTGATCATTAAATGCCTCCAAATGGTATTTAATTAACTTCCCGGGGTGAAGAAACCCTTTTTGAGAACTCAGAGTGAGTAAATTGGCCATTTTCATGCACTTTTAACCATTCCATAAATCTTGTGTTTAGGGCCCCTGGAAGCATGAAAATCACTTTAAACATGCTAATTTTAGCTCTAACACTGATGACCAACCTACAAATTTGAACTGACGTTCAAAAATAAAACATTTGAAAACGGACCATTTTCCACATTTCTGAAGCATGACGTAGTGGGGGGTGTTATCTCTTTTGTCGAAAATCAGCCGTTTTTGCTTGAACATTTAATGCCTCCAAATGGTATTTAATTCACTTCCCGAGCCCCTGGAAGCATGAAAATCACTTTAAACATGCTAATTTTAGCTCTAACACGGATGATCCACCTACAAATGTGAACTGACGTTCAAAAATAAAACATTGGAAAACGGACTTTTTTCTACATTTCTGAAGCATGACGTAATGGGGGGTGTTATCTCTTTTGTCGAAAATCCGCCGTTTTTGCTTGAACATTAAATGCCTCCAAATGGTATTTAATTCACTTCCCAAGCCCGTGGAAGCATGAAAATCACTTTAAACATGCTAATTTTAGCTCTAACACTGATGATCCACCTACAAATGTGAACTCACGTTCAAAAATAAAACATTTGAAAACGGACCATTTTCCACATTTCTGAAGCATGACGTAATGGGGGGTGTTATCTCTTTTGTCGAAAATCAGCCGTTTTTGCTTGAACATTAAATGCCTCCAAATGGTATTTAATTAACTTCCCGGGGTGAAGAAACCCTTTTTGAGAACTCAGAGTGAGTAAATTGGCCATTTTCATGCACTTTTAACCATTCCATAAAGCATTCAAGGACCGGTTGGACAACAACGCACACAACTGCAAGGAACTCTTCAACATCGTCAAAGAGCTTTCCAACCCCAGCGCAGGAAACAACGACATCACCCCATCGCAAGACCTCTGCAACTCCCTGGCTTCATACTTCCACAACAAGATCGCGGACATACACAACAGCTTCAACAACCAACCAACGCACACCATGACCGAACAACCACCCCCCACCACCACCCTCCGCGCCTGGACCCCGATCAGCACCGAAGACACCATCCGCACGATGAACTCCATCCACTCCGGATCACCGACCGACCCCTGCCCTCACCACGTCTTCAACAAAGCCGACGCTGTCATCGCACCCCACCTGCGAGACATCATCAACACATCCCTCGACACCACCATCTTCCCCGAGAGCTGGAAACACGCCGAACTCAGCGCCCTACTCAAGAAACCAACAGCGGACCCCACCGACCTCAAGAATTACCGCCCCATCTCGCTCCTCCCGTTTCCAGCCAAAGTCATCGAGAAGACGGTCAACAAGCAGATGGCCGCTTTCCTCGAGACGAACGGATCCCTCGACCCCTCACAGTCCGGCTTCCGAGCCAACCACAGCACCGAGACCGCCCTCATCGCCGCCACCGACGACATCCGAGCCCTGATGGACAATGGAGAAACAGCGGCCCTCATCCTCCTAGACCTCTCCGCGGCATTCGACACGGTCTGCCACCGCACCCTAGTACGGCGCCTCAGCAACGTCGGAATCCAGGACAAGGCGCTGGAGTGGATCACCTCCTTCCTCGACGGGAGAACACAGAGAGTCCGCCTACCACCGTACAAGTCAGAGGCCACCGAAGTCATCTGCGGCGTCCCCCAAGGATCATCTCTGAGCCCCACCCTCTTCAACGTCTACATGAGCCCCCTCGCGGCCATCGTACGCAAACACAACCTCAGCATAATCTCCTACGCCGACGACACCCAGCTGATCCTCTCCCTGACCAACGACCCCGCCGCCGCCAGAGCCAACCTGCACGAAGGGATGAAAGAGGTAGCCGAGTGGATGACGACCAGCCGCCTGAAACTGAACTCGGACAAGACGGAGGTCCTCATCCTGGGCTCCTCTCCCTCCGCCTGGGACGACTCCTGGTGGCCTCCCGCCCTGGGCACCGCACCCAAACCGACAGACCATGCACGCAACCTGGGCTTCATCCTGGACTCCTCCCTCTCCATGACCAGGCAAGTCAACAACGTCTCCTCGGCATGCTTCAACATCCTACGCATGCTACGGAAGATCTTCTGGTGGATCCCCACCGAGACCAGGAAGACCGTCACCCAGGCCCTCGTCACCAGCCGACTGGACTACGGCAACGCCCTCTACGCCGGGACCACCGCCAAGCTCCAGAAGAGACTCCAGCGGATCCAGAACGCCTCAGCCAGACTCATCCTCGACATCCCACGAACCAGCCACATCTCCGGACATCTGCGAGACCTTCACTGGCTCCCCGTCAACAAAAGAATCACCTTCCGCCTCCTCACCCACGCACACAAAGCCCTACACGACCAAGGCCCGAGCTACCTCAACAGCCGAGTCAACTTCTACACTCCCAAACGCCACCTCCGATCAGCCAACCACGCCCTCGCCGCCGTCCCCCGCATCCGAAGAGCGACTACAGGAGGAAGGTCCTTCTCCCACCTGGCCGCCAAGACCTGGAACTCCCTCCCGACCGACCTGCGCCTGACCCAAGACCACCTCTCCTTCAGGAAGAAGCTGAAGACCTGGCTGTTCGAGCAGTAGCGGCTCCCCCCCCCCCAGCGCCTTGAGACCCCACGGGTATGTAGCGCGCTTTATAAGTGTCACTGATTGATTGATTGATTGTGTTTAGGGCCCCTGGAAGCATGAAAATCACTTTAAACATGCTAATTTTAGCTCTAACACTGATGACCAACCTACAAATTTGAACTGACGTTCAAAAATAAAACATTTGAAAACGGACCATTCTCCACATTTCTGAAGCATGACGTAGTGGGGGGTGTTATCTCTTTTGTCGAAAATCAGCAGTTTTTGCTTGAACATTTAATGCCTCCAAATGGTATTTAATTCACTTCCCGAGCCCCTGGAAGCATGAAAATCACTTTAAACATGCTAATTTTAGCTCTAACACGGATGATCCACCTACAAATGTGAACTGACGTTCAAAAATAAAACATTGGAAAACGGACTTTTTTCTACATTTCTGAAGCATGACGTAATGGGGGGGTGTTATCTCTTTTGTCGAAAATCAGCCGTTTTTGCTTGAACATTAAATGCCTCCAAATGGTATTTAAATCACTTCCCAAGCCCGTGGAAGCATGAAAATCACTTTAAACATGCTAATTTTAGCTCTAACACTGATGATCCACCTACAAATGTGAACTCACGTTCAAAAATAAAACATTTGAAAACGGACCATTTTCCACATTTCTGAAGCATGACGTAATGGGGGGTGTTATCTCTTTTGTCGAAAATCAGCCGTTTTTGCTTGAACATTAAATGCCTCCAAATGGTATTTAATTAACTTCCCGGGGTGAAGAAACCCTTTTTGAGAACTCAGAGTGAGTAAATTGGCCATTTTCATGCACTTTTAACCATTCCATAAAACTTGTGTTTAGGGCCCCTGGAAGCATGAAAATCACTTTAAACATGCTAATTTTAGCTCTAACACTGATGATCCACCTACAAATGTGAACTGATGTTCAAAAATAAAACATTTGAAACGGACCATTTTCCACATTTCTAAAGCATGACGTAATGGGGGGGTGTTATCTCTTTTGTCGAAAATCAGCCGTTTTTGCTTGAACATTAAATGCCTCCAAATGGTATTTAATTAACTTTATTTAATTAACTTCCCGGGGTGAAGAAACCCTTTTTGAGAACTCAGAGTGAGTAAATTGGCCATTTTCATGCACTTTTAACCATTCCATAAAACTTGTGTTTAGGGCCCCTGGAAGCATGAAAATCACTTTAAACATGCTAATTTTAGCTCTAACACTGATGATCCACCTACAAATGTGAACTGATGTTCAAAAATAAAACATTTGAAAACGGACCATTTTCCACATTTCTGAAGCATGACGTAATGGGGGGGTGTTATCTCTTTTGTCGAAAATCAGCCGTTTTTGCTTGAACATTAAATGCCTCCAAATGGTATTTAATTAACTTTATTTAATTAACTTTCCCGGGGTGAAGAAACCCTTTTTGAGAACTCAGATTGAGTAAATTGGCCATTTTCATGCACTTTTAACCATTCCATAAATCTTGTGTTTAGGGCCCCTGGAAGCATGAAAATCACTTTAAACATGCTAATTTTAGCTCTAACACTGATGATCCACCTACAAATGTGAACTGATGTTCAAAAATAAAACATTTGAAAAGGGACCATTTTCCACATTTCTGAAGCATGACGTAATGGGGGGGGGTGTTATCTCTTTTGTCGAAAATCAGCCGTTTTTCCTTGAACATTAAATGCCTCCAAATGGTATTTAATTAACTTCCAGAGCCCCTGGAAGCATGAAAATCACTTTAAACATGCTAATTTTAGCTCTAACACTGATGATCCACCTACAAATGTGAACTGACGTTCAAAAATAAAACATTTGAAAACGGACCATTTTCCACATTTCTGAAGCATGACGTAATGGGGGGGTGTTATCTCTTTTGTCAAAAATCAGCCGTTTTTGCTTGAACATTAAATGCCTCTAAATAGTATTTAATTCACTTCCCGAGCCCCTGGAAGCATGAAAATCACTTTAAACATGCTAATTTTAGCTCTAACACTGATGATCCACCTACAAATGTGAACTGACGTTCAAAAATAAAACATTTGAAAATGGACCATTTTCCACATTTCTGAAGCATGACGTAATGGGGGGGTGTTATCTCTTTTGTCGAAAATCAGCCGTTTTTGCTTGAAAATTAAATGCCTCCAAATGGTATTTAATTCACTTCCCGAGCCCCTGGAAGCATGAAAATCACTTTAAACATGCTAATTTTAGCTCTAACACTGATGATCCACCTACAAATTTGAACTGACGTTCAAAAATAAAACATTTGAAAACGGACCATTTTCCACATTTCTGAAGCATGACTTAATGGGGGGGGTGTTATCTCTTTTGTCGAAAATCAGCCGTTTTTGCTTGAACATTAAATGCCTCCAAATGGTATTTAATTAACTTCCCGAGCCCCTGGAAGCATGAAAATCACTTTAAACATGCTAATTTTAGCTCTAACACTGATGATCCACCTACAAATGTGAACTGACGTTCAAAAATAAAACATTTGAAAACGGACCATTTTCCACATTTCTGAAGCATGACGTAATGGGGGGTGTTATCTCTTTTGTCGAAAATCAGCCGTTTTTGCTTGAACATTAAATGCCTCCAAATGGTATTTAATTAACTTCCCGGGGTGAAGAAACTCTTTTTGAGAACTCAGAGTGAGTAAATTGGCCATTTTCATGCACTTTTAACCATTCCATAAAACTTGTGTTTAGGGCCCTGGAAGCATGAAAATCACTTTAAACATGCTAATTTTAGCTCTAACACTGATGATCCACCTACAAATGTGAACTGATGTTCAAAAATTAAACATTTGAAAACGGACCCTTTTCCACATTTCTGAAGCATGACGTAATGGGGGGGTGTTATCTCTTTTGTCAAAAATCAGCCGTTTTTGCTTGAACATTAAATGCCTCCAAATGGTATTTAATTAACTTTATTTAACTAACTTCCCGGGGTGAAGAAACCCTTTTTAAGAACTCAGATTGAGTAAATTGGCCATTTTCATGCACTTTTAACCATTCCATAAATCTTGTGTTTAGGGGCCCTGGAAGCATGAAAATCACTTTAAACATGCTAATTTTAGCTCTAAGACTGATGATCCACCTACAAATGTGAACTGACGTTCAAAAATAAAACATTTGAAAACGGACCATTTTCCACATTTCTGAAGCATGACGTAATGGGGGGTGTTATCTCTTTTGTCGAAAATCAGCCGTTTTTGCTTGAACATTAAATGCCTCCAAATGGTGTTTAATTAACTTCCCGGTGTGAAGAAACCCTTTTTAAGAACTCAGAGTGAGTAAATTGGCCATTTTCATGCACTTTTAACCATTCCATAAATCTTGTGTTTAGGGCCCCTGGAAGCATGAAAATCACTTTAAACATGCTAATTTTAGCTCTAACACTGATGACCAACCTACAAATTTGAACTGACGTTCAAAAATAAAACATTTGAAAACGGACCATTTTCCACATTTCTGAAGCATGACGTAGTGGGGGGTGTTATCTCTTTTGTCGAAAATCAGCCGTTTTTGCTTGAACATTTAATGCCTCCAAATGGTATTTAATTCACTTCCCGAGCCCCTGGAAGCATGAAAATCACTTTAAACATGCTAATTTTAGCTCTAACACGGATGATCCACCTACAAATGTGAACTGACGTTCAAAAATAAAACATTGGAAAACAGACTTTTTTCTACATTTCTGAAGCATGACGTAATGGGGGGGTGTTATCTCTTTTGTCGAAAATCAGCCGTTTTTGCTTGAACATTAAATGCCTCCAAATGGTATTTAATTAACTTTATTTAATTAACTTCCCGGGGTGAAGAAACCCTTTTTGAGAACTCAGAGTGAGTAAATTGGCCATTTTCATGCACTTTTAACCATTCCATAAAACTTGTGTTAGGGCCCCTGGAAGCATGAAAATCACTTTAAACATGCTAATTTTAGCTCTAACACTGATGATCCACCTACAAATGTGAACTGATGTTCAAAAATAAAACATTTGAAACGGACCATTTTCCACATTTCTAAAGCATGACGTAATGTGGGGGTGTTATCTCTTTTGTCGAAAATCAGCCGTTTTTGCTTGAACATTAAATGCCTCCAAATGGTATTTAATTAACTTTATTTAATTAACTTCCCGGGGTGAAGAAACCCTTTTTGAGAACTCAGAGTGAGTAAATTGGCCATTTTCATGCACTTTTAACCATTCCATAAAACTTGTGTTTAGGGCCCCTGGAAGCATGAAAATCCCTTTAAACATGCTAATTTTAGCTCTAACACTGATGATCCACCTACAAATGTGAACTGATGTTCAAAAATAAAACATTTGAAAACGGACCATTTTCCACATTTCTGAAGCATGACGTAATGGGGGGGGTGTTATCTCTTTTGTCGAAAATCAGCCGTTTTTGCTTGAACATTAAATGCCTCCAAATGGTATTTAATTAACTTTATTTAATTAACTTCCCCGGGGTGAAGAAACCCTTTTTGAGAACTCAGATTGAGTAAATTGGCCATTTTCATGCACTTTTAACCATTCCATAAATCTTGTGTTTAGGGCCCCTGGAAGCATGAAAATCACTTTAAACATGCTAATTTTAGCTCTAACACTGATGATCCACCTACAAATGTGAACTGACGTTCAAAAATAAAACATTTGAAAACGGACCATTTTCCACATTTCTGAAGCATGACGTAATGGGGGGGTGTTATCTCTTTTGTCAAAAATCAGCCGTTTTTGCTTGAACATTAAATGCCTCCAAATAGTATTTAATTCACTTCCCGAGCCCCTGGAAGCATGAAAATCACTTTAAACATGCTAATTTTAGCTCTAACACTGATGATCCACCTACAAATGTGAACTGACGTTCAAAAATAAAACATTTGAAAATGGACCATTTTCCACATTTCTGAAGCATGACGTAATGGGGGGGGTGTTATCTCTTTTGTCGAAAATCAGCCGTTTTTGCTTGAACATTAAATGCCTCCAAATGGTATTTAATTCACTTCCCGAGCCCCTGGAAGCATGAAAATCACTTTAAACATGCTAATTTTAGCTCTAACACTGATGATCCACCTACAAAGGTGAACTGATGTTCAAAAATAAAACATTTGAAAACGGACCATTTTCCACATTTCTGAAGCATGACGGGGGGGGTGTTATCTCTTTTGTCGAAAATCAGCCGTTTTTGCTTGATCATTAAATGCCTCCAAATGGTATTAAATTAACTTCCCGGGGTGAAGAAACCCTTTTTGAGAACTCAGAGTGAGTAAATTGGCCATTTTCATGCACTTTTAACCATTCCATAAATCTTGTGTTTAGGGCCCCTGGAAGCATAAAAATCACTTTAAACATGCTAATTTTAGCTCTAACACTGATGATCCAACTACAAATGTAAACTGACGTTCAAAAATAAAACATTTGAAAAGGGACCATTTTCCACATTTCTGAAGCATGACGTAATGGGGGGGGGTGTTATCTCTTTTGTCGAAAATCAGCCGTTTTTGCTTGAACATTAAATGCCTCCAAATAGTATTTAATTCACTTCCCAAGCCCCTGGAAGCATGAAAATCACTTTAAACATGCTAATTGTAGCTCTAACACTGATGATCCACCTACAAATGTGAACTGACATTCAAAAATAAAACATTTGAAAACGGACCATTTTCCACATTTCTGAAGCATGACGTAATGGGGGGTGTTATCTCTTTTGTCGAAAATCAGCCGTTTTTGCTTGAACATTAAATGCCTCCAAATGGTATTTAATTAACTTCCTGGGGTGAAGAAACTCTTTTTGAGAACTCAGAGTGAGTAAATTGGCCATTTTCATGCACTTTTAACCATTCCATAAAACTTGTGTTTAGGGCCCTGGAAGCATGAAAATCACTTTAAACATGCTAATTTTAGCTCTAACACTGATGATCCACCTACAAATGTTGAACTGATGTTCAAAAATTAAACATTTGAAAACAGACCCTTTTCCACATTTCTGAAGCATGACGTAATGGGGGGGTGTTATCTCTTTTGTCGAAAATCAGCCGTTTTTGCTTGAACATTAAATGCCTAAAAATGGTATTTAATTAACTTTATTTAATTAACTTCCCGGGGTGAAGAAACCCTTTTTAAGAACTCAGATTGAGTAAATTGGCCATTTTCATGCACTTTTAACCATTCCATAAATCTTGTGTTTAGGGGCCCTGGAAGCATGAAAATCACTTTAAACATGCTAATTTTAGCTCTAAGACTGATGATCCACCTACAAATGTGAACTGACGTTCAAAAATAAAACATTTGAAAACGGACCATTTTCCACATTTCTGAAGCATGACGTAATGGGGGGTGTTATCTCTTTTGTCGAAAATCAGCCGTTTTTGCTTGAACATTAAATGCCTCCAAATGGTGTTTAATTAACTTCCCGGTGTGAAGAAACCCTTTTTAAGAACTCAGAGTGAGTAAATTGGCCATTTTCATGCACTTTTAACCATTCCATAAATCTTGTGTTTAGGGCCCCTGGAAGCATGAAAATCACTTTAAACATGCTAATTTTAGCTCTAACACTGATGACCAACCTACAAATTTGAACTGACGTTCAAAAATAAAACATTTGAAAACGGACCATTTTCCACATTTCTGAAGCATGACGTAGTGGGGGGTGTTATCTCTTTTGTCGAAAATCAGCCGTTTTTGCTTGAACATTTAATGCCTCCAAATGGTATTTAACCACTTGGCTGCTAGGCGTTTTCCCGTCCTGCGCTGAGTTTTATTCTTTTTCATTGTTTTATGACGAGCTGGCCTTGTCATCCGCGCACGGCAGGTAAGCGCCATGACGAGGCCAGCTCGTCATTAGCCTCGAAGGGGTTAATTCACTTCCCGAGCCCCTGTAAGCATGAAAATCACTTTAAACATGCTAATTTTAGCTCTAACACTGATGACCAACCTACAAATTTGAACTGACGTTCAAAAATAAAACATTTGAAAACGGACCATTCTCCACATTTCTGAAGCATGACGTAGTGGGGGGTGTTATCTCTTTTGTCGAAAATCAGCCGTTTTTGCTTGAACATTTAATGCCTCCAAATGGTATTTAATTCACTTCCCGAGCCCCTGGAAGCATGAAAATCACTTTAAACATGCTAATTTTAGCTCTAACACGGATGATCCACCTACAAATGTGAACTGACGTTCAAAAATAAAACATTGGAAAACGGACTTTTTTCTACATTTCTGAAGCATGACGTAATGGGGGGGTGTTATCTCTTTTGTCGAAAATCAGCCGTTTTTGCTTGAACATTAAATGCCTCCAAATGGTATTTAATTCACTTCCCAAGCCCGTGGAAGCATGAAAATCACTTTAAACATGCTAATTTTAGCTCTAACACTGATGATCCACCTACAAATGTGAACTCACGTTCAAAAATAAAACATTTGAAAACGGACCATTTTCCACATTTCTGAAGCATGACGTAATGGGGGGTGTTATCTCTTTTGTCGAAAATCAGCCGTTTTTGCTTGAACATTAAATGCCTCCAAATGGTATTTAATTAACTTCCCGGGGTGAAGAAACCCTTTTTGAGGACTCAGAGTGAGTAAATTAGCCATTTTCATGCACTTTTAACCATTCCATAAAACTTGTGTTTAGGGCCCCTGGAAGCATGAAAATCACTTTAAACATGCTAATTTTAGCTCTAACACTGATGATCCACCTACAAATGTGAACTGATGTTCAAAAATAAAACATTTGAAACGGACCATTTTCCACATTTCTAAAGCATGACGTAATGGGGGGGTGTTATCTCTTTTGTCGAAAATCAGCCGTTTTTGCTTGAACATTAAATGCCTCCAAATGGTATTTAATTAACTTTATTTAATTAACTTCCCGAGGTGAAGAAACCCTTTTTGAGAACTCAGAGTGAGTAAATTGGCCATTTTCATGCACTTTTAACCATTCCATAAAACTTGTGTTTAGGGCCCCTGGAAGCATGAAAATCACTTTAAACATGCTAATTTTAGCTCTAACACTGATGATCCACCTACAAATGTGAACTGATGTTCAAAAATAAAACATTTGAAAACGGACCATTTTCCACATTTCTGAAGCATGACGTAATGGGGGGTGTTATCTCTTTTGTCGAAAATCAGCCGTTTTTGCTTGAACATTAAATGCCTCAAAATGGTATTTAATTAACTTTATTTAATTAACTTCCCCGGGGTGAAGAAACCCTTTTTGAGAACTCAGATTGAGTAAATTGGCCATTTTCATGCACTTTTAACCATTCCATAAATCTTGTGTTTAGGGCCCCTGGAAGCATGAAAATCACTTTAAACATGCTAAATTTAGCTCTAACACTGATGATCCACCTACAAATGTGAACTGATGTTCAAAAATAAAACATTTGAAAAGGGACCATTTTCCACATTTCTGAAGCATGACGTAATGGGGGGGGGGGTGTTATCTCTTTCGTCGAAAATCAGCCGTTTTTCCTTGAACATTAAATGCCTCCAAATGGTATTTAATTAACTTCCAGAGCCCCTGGAAGCATGAAAATCACTTTAAACATGCTAATTTTAGCTCTAACACTGATGATCCACCTACAAATGTGAACTGACGTTCAAAAATAAAACATTTGAAAACGGACCATTTTCCACATTTCTGAAGCATGACGTAATGGGGGGGTGTTATCTCTTTTGTCAAAAATCAGCCGTTTTTGCTTGAACATTAAATGCCTCCAAATAGTATTTAATTCACTTCCCGAGCCCCTGGAAGCATGAAAATCACTTTAAACATGCTAATTTTAGCTCTAACACTGATGATCCACCTACAAATGTGAACTGACGTTCAAAAATAAAACATTTGAAAATGGACCATTTTCCACATTTCTGAAGCATGACGTAATGGGGGGGGGTGTTATCTCTTTTGTCGAAAATCAGCCGTTTTTGCTTGAACATTAAATGCCTCCAAATGGTATTTAATTCACTTCCCGAGCCCCTGGAAGCATGAAAATCACTTTAAACATGCTAATTTTAGCTTTAACACTGATGATCCACCTACAAATGTGAACTGACGTTCAAAAATAAAACATTTGAAAACGGACCATTTTCCACATTTCTGAAGCATGACGTAATGGGGGGTGTTATCTCTTTTGTCGAAAATCAGCCGTTTTTGCTTGAACATTAAATGCCTCCAAATGGTATTTAATTAACTTCCCAAGCCCCTGGAAGCATGAAAATCACTTTAAACATGCTAATTGTAGCTCTAACACTGATGATCCACCTACAAATGTGAACTGACATTCAAAAATAAAACATTTGAAAAGGGACCATTTTCCACATTTCTGAAGCATGACGTAATGGGGGGGGGGTGTTATCTCTTTTGTCGAAAATCAGCCGTTTTTGCTTGAACATTAAATGCCTCCAAATAGTATTTAATTCACTTCCCAAGCCCCTGGAAGCATGAAAATCACTTTAAACATGCTAATTGTAGCTCTAACACTTATGATCCACCTACAAATGTGAACTGACATTCAAAAATAAAACATTTGAAAACGGACCATTTTCCACATTTCTGAAGCATGACGTAATGGGGGGTGTTATCTCTTTTATCGAAAAATCAGCCGTTTTTGCTTGAACATTAAATGCCTCCAAATGGTATTTAATTAACTTCCTGGGGTGAAGAAACTCTTTTTGAGAACTCAGAGTGAGTAAATTGGCCATTTTCATGCACTTTTATCCATTCCATAAAACTTGTGTTTAGGGCCCTGGAAGCATGAAAATCACTTTAAACATGCTAATTTTAGCTCTAACACTGATGATCCACCTACAAATGTGAACTGATGTTCAAAAATTAAACATTTGAAAACAGACCCTTTTCCACATTTCTGAAGCATGACGTAATGGGGGGGTGTTATCTCTTTTGTCGAAAATCAGCCGTTTTTGCTTGAACATTAAATGCCTCCAAATGGTATTTAATTAACTTTATTTAATTAACTTCCCGGGGTGAAGAAACCCTTTTTAAGAACTCAGATTGAGTAAATTGGCCATTTTCATGCACTTTTAACCATTCCATAAATCTTGTGTTTAGGGGCCCTGGAAGCATGAAAATCACTTTAAACATGCTAATTTTAGCTCTAAGACTGATGATCCACCTACAAATGTGAACTGACGTTCAAAAATAAAACATTTGAAAACGGACCATTTTCCACATTTCTGAAGCATGACGTAATGGGGGGTGTTATCTCTTTTGTCGAAAATCAGCCGTTTTTGCTTGAACATTAAATGCCTCCAAATGGTGTTTAATTAACTTCCCGGTGTGAAGAAACCCTTTTTAAGAACTCAGAGTGAGTAAATTGGCCATTTTCATGCACTTTTAACCATTCCATAAATCTTGTGTTTAGGGCCCCTGGAAGCATGAAAATCACTTTAAACATGCTAATTTTAGCTCTAACACTGATGACCAACCTACAAATTTGAACTGACGTTCAAAAATAAAACATTTGAAAACGGACCATTTTCCACATTTCTGAAGCATGACGTCGTGGGGGGTGTTATCTCTTTTGTCGAAAATCAGCCGTTTTTGCTTGAACATTTAATGCCTCCAAATGGTATTTAATTCACTTCCCGAGCCCCTGGAAGCATGAAAATCACTTTAAACATGCTAATTTTAGCTCTAACACTGATGATCCACCTACAAATGTGAACTCACGTTCAAAAATAAAACATTTGAAAACGGACCATTTTCCACATTTCTGAAGCATGACGTAATGGGGGGTGTTATCTCTTTTGTCGAAAATCAGCCGTTTTTGCTTGAACATTAAATGCCTCCAAATGGTATTTAATTAACTTCCCGGGGTGAAGAAACCCTTTTTGAGAACTCAGAGTGAGTAAATTGGCCATTTTCATGCACTTTTAACCATTCCATAAATCTTGTGTTTAGGGCCCCTGGAAGCATGAAAATCACTTTAAACATGCTAATTTTAGCTCTAACACTGATGATCCACCTACAAATTTGAACTGACGTTCAAAAATAAAACATTTGAAAACGGACCATTCTCCACATTTCTGAAGCATGACGTAGTGGGGGGTGTTATCTCTTTTGTCGAAAATCAGCCGTTTTTGCTTGAACATTTAATGCCTCCAAATGGTATTTAATTCACTTCCCGAGCCCCTGGAAGCATGAAAATCACTTTAAACATGCTAATTTTAGCTCTAACACGGATGATCCACCTACAAATGTGAACTGACGTTCAAAAATAAAACATTGGAAAACGGACTTTTTTCTACATTTCTGAAGCATGACGTAATGGGGGGGTGTTATCTCTTTTGTCGAAAATCAGCCGTTTTTGCTTGAACATTAAATGCCTCCAAATGGTATTTAATTCACTTCCCAAGCCCGTGGAAGCATGAAAATCACTTTAAACATGCTAATTTTAGCTCTAACACTGATGATCCACCTACAAATGTGAACTCACGTTCAAAAATAAAACATTTGAAAACGGACCATTTTCCACATTTCTGAAGCATGACGTAATGGGGGGTGTTATCTCTTTTGTCGAAAATCAGCCGTTTTTGCTTGAACATTAAATGCCTCCAAATGGTATTTAATTAACTTCCCGGGGTGAAGAAACCCTTTTTGAGGACTCAGAGTGAGTAAATTGGCCATTTTCATGCACTTTTAACCATTCCATAAAACTTGTGTTTAGGGCCCCTGGAAGCATGAAAATCACTTTAAACATGCTAATTTTAGCTCTAACACTGATGATCCACCTACAAATGTGAACTGATGTTCAAAAATAAAACATTTGAAACGGACCATTTTCCACATTTCTAAAGCATGACGTAATGGGGGGGTGTTATCTCTTTTGTCGAAAATCAGCCGTTTTTGCTTGAACATTAAATGCCTCCAAATGGTATTTAATTAACTTTATTTAATTAACTTCCCGAGGTGAAGAAACCCTTTTTGAGAACTCAGAGTGAGTAAATTGGCCATTTTCATGCACTTTTAACCATTCCATAAAACTTGTGTTTAGGGCCCCTGGAAGCATGAAAATCACTTTAAACATGCTAATTTTAGCTCTAACACTGATGATCCACCTACAAATGTGAACTGATGTTCAAAAATAAAACATTTGAAAAGGGACCATTTTCCACATTTCTGAAGCATGACGTAATGGGGGGGGGGGGGTGTTATCTCTTTTGTCGAAAATCAGCCGTTTTTCCTTGAACATTAAATGCCTCCAAATGGTATTTAATTAACTTCCAGAGCCCCTGGAAGCATGAAAATCACTTTAAACATGCTAATTTTAGCTCTAACACTGATGATCCACCTACAAATGTGAACTGACGTTCAAAAATAAAACATTTGAAAACGGACCATTTTCCACATTTCTGAAGCATGACGTAATGGGGGGGTGTTATCTCTTTTGTCAAAAATCAGCCGTTTTTGCTTGAACATTAAATGCCTCCAAATGGTATTTAATTCACTTCCCAAGCCCGTGGAAGCATGAAAATCACTTTAAACATGCTAATTTTAGCTCTAACACTGATGATCCACCTACAAATGTGAACTCACGTTCAAAAATAAAACATTTGAAAACGGACCATTTTCCACATTTCTGAAGCATGACGTAATGGGGGGTGTTATCTCTTTTGTCGAAAATCAGCCGTTTTTGCTTGAACATTAAATGCCTCCAAATGGTATTTAATTAACTTCCCGGGGTGAAGAAACCCTTTTTGAGGACTCAGAGTGAGTAAATTGGCCATTTTCATGCACTTTTAACCATTCCATAAAACTTGTGTTTAGGGCCCCTGGAAGCATGAAAATCACTTTAAACATGCTAATTTTAGCTCTAACACTGATGATCCACCTACAAATGTGAACTGATGTTCAAAAATAAAACATTTGAAACGGACCATTTTCCACATTTCTAAAGCATGACGTAATGGGGGGGTGTTATCTCTTTTGTCGAAAATCAGCCGTTTTTGCTTGAACATTAAATGCCTCCAAATGGTATTTAATTAACTTTATTTAATTAACTTCCCGAGGTGAAGAAACCCTTTTTGAGAACTCAGAGTGAGTAAATTGGCCATTTTCATGCACTTTTAACCATTCCATAAAACTTGTGTTTAGGGCCCCTGGAAGCATGAAAATCACTTTAAACATGCTAATTTTAGCTCTAACACTGATGATCCACCTACAAATGTGAACTGATGTTCAAAAATAAAACATTTGAAAAGGGACCATTTTCCACATTTCTGAAGCATGACGTAATGGGGGGGGGGGGGGTGTTATCTCTTTTGTCGAAAATCAGCCGTTTTTCCTTGAACATTAAATGCCTCCAAATGGTATTTAATTAACTTCCAGAGCCCCTGGAAGCATGAAAATCACTTTAAACATGCTAATTTTAGCTCTAACACTGATGATCCACCTACAAATGTGAACTGACGTTCAAAAATAAAACATTTGAAAACGGACCATTTTCCACATTTCTGAAGCATGACGTAATGGGGGGGTGTTATCTCTTTTGTCAAAAATCAGCCGTTTTTGCTTGAACATTAAATGCCTCCAAATAGTATTTAATTCACTTCCCGAGCCCCTGGAAGCATGAAAATCACTTTAAACATGCTAATTTTAGCTCTAACACTGATGATCCACCTACAAATGTGAACTGACGTTCAAAAATAAAACATTTGAAAATGGACCATTTTCCACATTTCTGAAGCATGACGTAATGGGGGGGGTGTTATCTCTTTTGTCGAAAATCAGCCGTTTTTGCTTGAACATTAAATGCCTCCAAATGGTATTTAATTCACTTCCCGAGCCCCTGGAAGCATGAAAATCACTTTAAACATGCTAATTTTAGCTCTAACACTGATGATCCACCTACAAATGTGAACTGACGTTCAAAAATAAAACATTTGAAAACGGACCATTTTCCACATTTCTGAAGCATGACTTAATGGGGGGGGTGTTATCTCTTTTGTCGAAAATCAGCCGTTTTTGCTTGAACATTAAATGCCTCCAAATGGTATTTAATTAACTTCCCGAGCCCCTGGAAGCATGAAAATCACTTTAAACATGCTAATTTTAGCTCTAACACTGATGATCCACCTACAAATGTGAACTGACGTTCAAAAATAAAACATTTGAAAACGGACCATTTTCCACATTTCTGAAGCATGACGTAATGGGGGGTGTTATCTCTTTTGTCGAAAATCAGCCGTTTTTGCTTGAACATTAAATGCCTCCAAATGGTATTTAATTAACTTCCCGAGCCCCTGGAAGCATGAAAATCACTTTAAACATGCTAATTTTAGCTCTAACACTGATGATCCACCTACAAATGTGAACTGACGTTCAAAAATAAAACATTTGAAAACGGACCATTTTCCACATTTCTGAAGCATGACGTAATGGGGGGTGTTATCTCTTTTGTCAAAAATCAGCCGTTTTTGCTTGAACATTAAATGCCTCCAAATGGTATTTAATTAACTTTATTTAACTAACTTCCCGGGGTGAAGAAACCCTTTTTAAGAACTCAGATTGAGTAAATTGGCCATTTTCATGCACTTTTAACCATTCCATAAATCTTGTGTTTAGGGGCCCTGGAAGCATGAAAATCACTTTAAACATGCTAATTTTAGCTCTAAGACTGATGATCCACCTACAAATGTGAACTGACGTTCAAAAATAAAACATTTGAAAACGGACCATTTTCCACATTTCTGAAGCATGACGTAATGGGGGGTGTTATCTCTTTTGTCGAAAATCAGCCGTTTTTGCTTGAACATTAAATGCCTCCAAATGGTGTTTAATTAACTTCCCGGTGTGAAGAAACCCTTTTTAAGAACTCAGAGTGAGTAAATTGGCCATTTTCATGCACTTTTAACCATTCCATAAATCTTGTGTTTAGGGCCCCTGGAAGCATGAAAATCACTTTAAACATGCTAATTTTAGCTCTAACACTGATGACCAACCTACAAATTTGAACTGACGTTCAAAAATAAAACATTTGAAAACGGACCATTCTCCACATTTCTGAAGCATGACGTAGTGGGGGGTGTTATCTCTTTTGTCGAAAATCAGCCGTTTTTGCTTGAACATTTAATGCCTCCAAATGGTATTTAATTCACTTCCCGAGCCCCTGGAAGCATGAAAATCACTTTAAACATGCTAATTTTAGCTCTAACACGGATGATCCACCTACAAATGTGAACTGACGTTCAAAAATAAAACATTGGAAAACAGACTTTTTTCTACATTTCTGAAGCATGACGTAATGGGGGGGTGTTATCTCTTTTGTCGAAAATCAGCCATTTTTGCTTGAACATTAAATGCCTCCAAATGGTATTTAATTCACTTCCCGAGCCCCTGGAAGCATGAAAATCACTTTAAACATGCTAATTTTAGCTCTAACACGGATGATCCACCTACAAATGTGAACTGATGTTCAAAAATTAAACATTTGAAAACAGACCCTTTTCCACATTTCTGAAGCATGACGTAATGGGGGGGTGTTATCTCTTTTGTCGAAAATCAGCCGTTTTTGCTTGAACATTAAATGCCTCCAAATGGTATTTAATTAACTTTATTTAATTAACTTCCCGGGGTGAAGAAACCCTTTTTAAGAACTCAGATTGAGTAAATTGGCCATTTTCATGCACTTTTAACCATTCCATAAATCTTGTGTTTAGGGGCCCTGGAAGCATGAAAATCACTTTAAACATGCTAATTTTAGCTCTAAGACTGATGATCCACCTACAAATGTGAACTGACGTTCAAAAATAAAACATTTGAAAACGGACCATTTTCCACATTTCTGAAGCATGACGTAATGGGGGGTGTTATCTCTTTTGTCGAAAATCAGCCGTTTTTGCTTGAACATTAAATGCCTCCAAATGGTGTTTAATTAACTTCCCGGTGTTAAGAAACCCTTTTTAAGAACTCAGAGTGAGTAAATTGGCCATTTTCATGCACTTTTAACCATTCCATAAATCTTGTGTTTAGGGCCCCTGGAAGCATGAAAATCACTTTAAACATGCTAATTTTAGCTCTAACACTGATGACCAACCTACAAATTTGAACTGACGTTCAAAAATAAAACATTTGAAAACGGACCATTTTCCACATTTCTGAAGCATGACGTAGTGGGGGGTGTTATCTCTTTTGTCGAAAATCAGCCGTTTTTGCTTGAACATTTAATGCCTCCAAATGGTATTTAATTCACTTCCCGAGCCCCTGGAAGCATGAAAATCACTTTAAACATGCTAATTTTAGCTCTAACACTGATGATCCACCTACAAATGTGAACTCACGTTCAAAAATAAAACATTTGAAAACGGACCATTTTCCACATTTCTGAAGCATGACGTAATGGGGGGTGTTATCTCTTTTGTCGAAAATCAGCCGTTTTTGCTTGAACATTAAATGCCTCCAAATGGTATTTAATTAACTTCCCGGGGTGAAGAAACCCTTTTTGAGAACTCAGAGTGAGTAAATTGGCCATTTTCATGCACTTTTAACCATTCCATAAATCTTGTGTTTAGGGCCCCTGGAAGCATGAAAATCACTTTAAACATGCTAATTTTAGCTCTAACACTGATGACCAACCTACAAATTTGAACTGACGTTCAAAAATAAAACATTTGAAAACGGACCATTCTCCACATTTCTGAAGCATGACGTAGTGGGGGGTGTTATCTCTTTTGTCGAAAATCAGCCGTTTTTGCTTGAACATTTAATGCCTCCAAATGGTATTTAATTCACTTCCCGAGCCCCTGGAAGCATGAAAATCACTTTAAACATGCTAATTTTAGCTCTAACACGGATGATCCACCTACAAATGTGAACTGACGTTCAAAAATAAAACATTGGAAAACGGACTTTTTTCTACATTTCTGAAGCATGACGTAATGGGGGGGGTGTTATCTCTTTTGTCGAAAATCAGCCGTTTTTGCTTGAACATTAAATGCCTCCAAATGGTATTTAATTCACTTCCCAAGCCCGTGGAAGCATGAAAATCACTTTAAACATGCTAATTTTAGCTCTAACACTGATGATCCACCTACAAATGTGAACTCACGTTCAAAAATAAAACATTTGAAAACGGACCATTTTCCACATTTCTGAAGCATGACGTAATGGGGGGTGTTATCTCTTTTGTCGAAAATCAGCCGTTTTTGCTTGAACATTAAATGCCTCCAAATGGTATTTAATTAACTTCCCGGGGTGAAGAAACCCTTTTTGAGGACTCAGAGTGAGTAAATTAGCCATTTTCATGCACTTTTAACCATTCCATAAAACTTGTGTTTAGGGCCCCTGGAAGCATGAAAATCACTTTAAACATGTTAATTTTAGCTCTAACACTGATGATCCACCTACAAATGTGAACTGATGTTCAAAAATAAAACATTTGAAACTGACCATTTTCCACATTTCTAAAGCATGACGTAATGGGGGGGTGTTATCTCTTTTGTCGAAAATCAGCCGTTTTTGCTTGAACATTAAATGCCTCCAAATGGTATTTAATTAACTTTATTTAATTAACTTCCCGAGGTGAAGAAACCCTTTTTGAGAACTCAGAGTGAGTAAATTGGCCATTTTCATGCACTTTTAACCATTCCATAAAACTTGTGTTTAGGGCCCCTGGAAGCATGAAAATCACTTCAAACATGCTAATTTTAGCTCTAACACTGATGATCCACCTACAAATGTGAACTGATGTTCAAAAATAAAACATTTGAAAACGGACCATTTTCCACATTTCTGAAGCATGACGTAATGGGGGGTGTTATCTCTTTTGTCGAAAATCAGCCGTTTTTGCTTGAACATTAAATGCCTCAAAATGGTATTTAATTAACTTTATTTAATTAACTTCCCCGGGGTGAAGAAACCCTTTTTGAGAACTCAGATTGAGTAAATTGGCCATTTTCATGCACTTTTAACCATTCCATAAATCTTGTGTTTAGGGCCCCTGGAAGCATGAAAATCACTTTAAACATGCTAAATTTAGCTCTAACACTGATGATCCACCTACAAATGTGAACTGATGTTCAAAAATAAAACATTTGAAAAGGGACCATTTTCCACATTTCTGAAGCATGACGTAATGGGGGGGGGGGTGTTATCTCTTTTGTCGAAAATCAGCCGTTTTTCCTTGAACATTAAATGCCTCCAAATGGTATTTAATTAACTTCCAGAGCCCCTGGAAGCATGAAAATCACTTTAAACATGCTAATTTTAGCTCTAACACTGATGATCCACCTACAAATGTGAACTGACGTTCAAAAATAAAACATTTGAAAACGGACCATTTTCCACATTTCTGAAGCATGACGTAATGGGGGGGTGTTATCTCTTTTGTCAAAAATCAGCCGTTTTTGCTTGAACATTAAATGCCTCCAAATGGTATTTAATTCACTTCCCGAGCCCCTGGAAGCATGAAAATCACTTTAAACATGCTAATTTTAGCTCTAACACTGATGATCCACCTACAAATGTGAACTGACGTTCAAAAATAAAACATTTGAAAACGGACCATTTTCCACATTTCTGAAGCATGACGTAATGGGGGGTGTTATCTCTTTTGTCGAAAATCAGCCGTTTTTGCTTGAACATTAAATGCCTCCAAATGGTATTTAATTAACTTCCCAAGCCCCTGGAAGCATGAAAATCACTTTAAACATGCTAATTGTAGCTCTAACACTGATGATCCACCTACAAATGTGAACTGACATTCAAAAATAAAACATTTGAAAAGGGACCATTTTCCACATTTCTGAAGCATGACGTAATGGGGGGGGGTGTTATCTCTTTTGTCGAAAATCAGCCGTTTTTGCTTGAACATTAAATGCCTCCAAATAGTATTTAATTCACTTCCCAAGCCCCTGGAAGCATGAAAATCACTTTAAACATGCTAATTGTAGCTCTAACACTTATAATCCACCTACAAATGTGAACTGACATTCAAAAATAAAACATTTGAAAACGGACCATTTTCCACATTTCTGAAGCATGACGTAATGGGGGGTGTTATCTCTTTTGTCGAAAAATCAGCCGTTTTTGCTTGAACATTAAATGCCTCCAAATGGTATTTAATTAACTTCCTGGGGTGAAGAAACTCTTTTTGAGAACTCAGAGTGAGTAAATTGGCCATTTTCATGCACTTTTATCCATTCCATAAAACTTGTGTTTAGGGCCCTGGAAGCATGAAAATCACTTTAAACATGCTAATTTTAGCTCTAACACTGATGATCCACCTACAAATGTGAACTGATGTTCAAAAATTAAACATTTGAAAACAGACCCTTTTCCACATTTCTGAAGCATGACGTAATGGGGGGGTGTTATCTCTTTTGTCGAAAATCAGCCGTTTTTGCTTGAACATTAAATGCCTCCAAATGGTATTTAATTAACTTTATTTAATTAACTTCCCGGGGTGAAGAAACCCTTTTTAAGAACTCAGATTGAGTAAATTGGCCATTTTCATGCACTTTTAACCATTCCATAAATCTTGTGTTTAGGGGCCCTGGAAGCATGAAAATCACTTTAAACATGCTAATTTTAGCTCTAAGACTGATGATCCACCTACAAATGTGAACTGACGTTCAAAAATAAAACATTTGAAAAGGGACCATTTTCCACATTTCTGAAGCATGACGTAATGGGGGGGGGGTGTTATCTCTTTTGTCGAAAATCAGCCGTTTTTGCTTGAACATTAAATGCCTCCAAATAGTATTTAATTCACTTCCCAAGCCCCTGGAAGCATGAAAATCACTTTAAACATGCTAATTGTAGCTCTAACACTTATAATCCACCTACAAATGTGAACTGACATTCAAAAATAAAACATTTGAAAACGGACCATTTTCCACATTTCTGAAGCATGACGTAATGGGGGGTGTTATCTCTTTTGTCGAAAATCAGCCGTTTTTGCTTGAACATTAAATGCCTCCAAATGGTGTTTAATTAACTTCCCGGTGTGAAGAAACCCTTTTTAAGAACTCAGAGTGAGTAAATTGGCCATTTTCATGCACTTTTAACCATTCCATAAATCTTGTGTTTAGGGCCCCTGGAAGCATGAAAATCACTTTAAACATGCTAATTTTAGCTTTAACACTGATGACCAACCTACAAATTTGAACTGACGTTCAAAAATAAAACATTTGAAAACGGACCATTTTCCACATTTCTGAAGCATGACGTCGTGGGGGGTGTTATCTCTTTTGTCGAAAATCAGCCGTTTTTGCTTGAACATTTAATGCCTCCAAATGGTATTTAATTCACTTCCCGAGCCCCTGGAAGCATGAAAATCACTTTAAACATGCTAATTTTAGCTCTAACACTGATGATCCACCTACAAATGTGAACTCACGTTCAAAAATAAAACATTTGAAAACGGACCATTTTCCACATTTCTGAAGCATGACGTAATGGGGGGTGTTATCTCTTTTGTCGAAAATCAGCCGTTTTTGCTTGAACATTAAATGCCTCCAAATGGTATTTAATTAACTTCCCGGGGTGAAGAAACCCTTTTTGAGAACTCAGAGTGAGTAAATTGGCCATTTTCATGCACTTTTAACCATTCCATAAATCTTGTGTTTAGGGCCCCTGGAAGCATGAAAATCACTTTAAACATGCTAATTTTAGCTCTAACACTGATGATCCACCTACAAATTTGAACTGACGTTCAAAAATAAAACATTTGAAAACGGACCATTCTCCACATTTCTGAAGCATGACGTAGTGGGGGGTGTTATCTCTTTTGTCGAAAATCAGCCGTTTTTGCTTGAACATTTAATGCCTCCAAATGGTATTTACTTCACTTCCCGAGCCCCTGGAAGCATGAAAATCACTTTAAACATGCTAATTTTAGCTCTAACACGGATGATCCACCTACAAATGTGAACTGACGTTCAAAAATAAAACATTGGAAAACGGACTTTTTTCTACATTTCTGAAGCATGACGTAATGGGGGGGTGTTATCTCTTTTGTCGAAAATCAGCCGTTTTTGCTTGAACATTAAATGCCTCCAAATGGTATTTAATTCACTTCCCAAGCCCGTGGAAGCATGAAAATCACTTTAAACATGCTAATTTTAGCTCTAACACTGATGATCCACCTACAAATGTGAACTCACGTTCAAAAATAAAACATTTGAAAACGGACCATTTTCCACATTTCTGAAGCATGACGTAATGGGGGGTGTTATCTCTTTTGTCGAAAATCAGCCGTTTTTGCTTGAACATTAAATGCCTCCAAATGGTATTTAATTAACTTCCCGGGGTGAAGAAACCCTTTTTGAGGACTCAGAGTGAGTAAATTGGCCATTTTCATGCACTTTTAACCATTCCATAAAACTTGTGTTTAGGGCCCCTGGAAGCATGAAAATCACTTTAAACATGCTAATTTTAGCTTTAACACTGATGATCCACCTACAAATGTGAACTGATGTTCAAAAATAAAACATTTGAAACGGACCATTTTCCACATTTCTAAAGCATGACGTAATGGGGGGGTGTTATCTCTTTTGTCGAAAATCAGCCGTTTTTGCTTGAACATTAAATGCCTCCAAATGGTATTTAATTAACTTTATTTAATTAACTTCCCGAGGTGAAGAAACCCTTTTTGAGAACTCAGAGTGAGTAAATTGGCCATTTTCATGCACTTTTAACCATTCCATAAAACTTGTGTTTAGGGCCCCTGGAAGCATGAAAATCACTTTAAACATGCTAATTTTAGCTCTAACACTGATGATCCACCTACAAATGTGAACTGATGTTCAAAAATAAAACATTTGAAAAGGGACCATTTTCCACATTTCTGAAGCATGACGTAATGGGGGGGGGGGTGTTATCTCTTTTGTCGAAAATCAGCCGTTTTTCCTTGAACATTAAATGCCTCCAAATGGTATTTAATTAACTTCCAGAGCCCCTGGAAGCATGAAAATCACTTTAAACATGCTAATTTTAGCTCTAACACTGATGATCCACCTACAAATGTGAACTGACGTTCAAAAATAAAACATTTGAAAACGGACCATTTTCCACATTTCTGAAGCATGACGTAATGGGGGGGTGTTATCTCTTTTGTCAAAAATCAGCCGTTTTTGCTTGAACATTAAATGCCTCCAAATAGTATTTAATTCACTTCCCGAGCCCCTGGAAGCATGAAAATCACTTTAAACATGCTAATTTTAGCTCTAACACTGATGATCCACCTACAAATGTGAACTGACGTTCAAAAATAAAACATTTGAAAATGGACCATTTTCCACATTTCTGAAGCATGACGTAATGGGGGGGGTGTTATCTCTTTTGTCGAAAATCAGCCGTTTTTGCTTGAACATTAAATGCCTCCAAATGGTATTTAATTCACTTCCCGAGCCCCTGGAAGCATGAAAATCACTTTAAACATGCTAATTTTAGCTCTAACACTGATGATCCACCTACAAATGTGAACTGACGTTCAAAAATAAAACATTTGAAAACGGACCATTTTCCACATTTCTGAAGCATGACTTAATGGGGGGGGTGTTATCTCTTTTGTCGAAAATCAGCCGTTTTTGCTTGAACATTAAATGCCTCCAAATGGTATTTAATTAACTTCCCGAGCCCCTGGAAGCATGAAAATCACTTTAAACATGCTAATTTTAGCTCTAACACTGATGATCCACCTACAAATGTGAACTGACGTTCAAAAATAAAACATTTGAAAACGGACCATTTTCCACATTTCTGAAGCATGACGTAATGGGGGGTGTTATCTCTTTTGTCGAAAATCAGCCGTTTTTGCTTGAACATTAAATGCCTCCAAATGGTATTTAATTAACTTCCCGAGCCCCTGGAAGCATGAAAATCACTTTAAACATGCTAATTTTAGCTCTAACACTGATGATCCACCTACAAATGTGAACTGACGTTCAAAAATAAAACATTTGAAAACGGACCATTTTCCACATTTCTGAAGCATGACGTAATGGGGGGTGTTATCTCTTTTGTCAAAAATCAGCCGTTTTTGCTTGAACATTAAATGCCTCCAAATGGTATTTAATTAACTTTATTTAACTAACTTCCCGGGGTGAAGAAACCCTTTTTAAGAACTCAGATTGAGTAAATTGGCCATTTTCATGCACTTTTAACCATTCCATAAATCTTGTGTTTAGGGGCCCTGGAAGCATGAAAATCACTTTAAACATGCTAATTTTAGCTCTAAGACTGATGATCCACCTACAAATGTGAACTGACGTTCAAAAATAAAACATTTGAAAACGGACCATTTTCCACATTTCTGAAGCATGACGTAATGGGGGGTGTTATCTCTTTTGTCGAAAATCAGCCGTTTTTGCTTGAACATTAAATGCCTCCAAATGGTGTTTAATTAACTTCCCGGTGTGAAGAAACCCTTTTTAAGAACTCAGAGTGAGTAAATTGGCCATTTTCATGCACTTTTAACCATTCCATAAATCTTGTGTTTAGGGCCCCTGGAAGCATGAAAATCACTTTAAACATGCTAATTTTAGCTCTAACACTGATGACCAACCTACAAATTTGAACTGACGTTCAAAAATAAAACATTTGAAAACGGACCATTCTCCACATTTCTGAAGCATGACGTAGTGGGGGGTGTTATCTCTTTTGTCGAAAATCAGCCGTTTTTGCTTGAACATTTAATGCCTCCAAATGGTATTTAATTCACTTCCCGAGCCCCTGGAAGCATGAAAATCACTTTAAACATGCTAATTTTAGCTCTAACACGGATGATCCACCTACAAATGTGAACTGACGTTCAAAAATAAAACATTGGAAAACAGACTTTTTTCTACATTTCTGAAGCATGACGTAATGGGGGGGTGTTATCTCTTTTGTCGAAAATCAGCCATTTTTGCTTGAACATTAAATGCCTCCAAATGGTATTTAATTCACTTCCCAAGCCCGTGGAAGCATGAAAATCACTTTAAACATGCTAATTTTAGCTCTAACACTGATGATCCACCTACAAATGTGAACTCACGTTCAAAAATAAAACATTTGAAAACGGACCATTTTCCACATTTCTGAAGCATGACGTAATGGGGGGTGTTATCTCTTTTGTCGAAAATCAGCCGTTTTTGCTTGAACATTAAATGCCTCCAAATGGTATTTAATTAACTTCCCGGGGTGAAGAAACCCTTTTTGAGAACTCAGAGTGAGTAAATTGGCCATTTTCATGCACTTTTAACCATTCCATAAAACTTGTGTTTAGGGCCCCTGGAAGCATGAAAATCACTTTAAACATGCTAATTTTAGCTCTAACACTGATGATCCACCTACAAATGTGAACTGATGTTCAAAAATAAAACATTTGAAACGGACCATTTTCCACATTTCTAAAGCATGACATAATGTGGGGGTGTTATCTCTTTTGTCGAAAATCAGCCGTTTTTGCTTGAACATTAAATGCCTCCAAATGGTATTTAATTAACTTTATTTAATTAACTTCCCGGGGTGAAGAAACCCTTTTTGAGAACTCAGAGTGAGTAAATTGGCCATTTTCATGCACTTTTAACCATTCCATAAAACTTGTGTTTAGGGCCCCTGGAAGCATGAAAATCACTTTAAACATGCTAATTTTAGCTCTAACACTGATGATCCACCTACAAATGTGAACTGATGTTCAAAAATAAAACATTTGAAAAGGGACCATTTTCCACATTTCTGAAGCATGACGTAATGGGGGGGGGGGTGTTATCTCTTTTGTCGAAAATCAGCCGTTTTTCCTTGAACATTAAATGCCTCCAAATGGTATTTAATTAACTTCCAGAGCCCCTGGAAGCATGAAAATCACTTTAAACATGCTAATTTTAGCTCTAACACTGATGATCCACCTACAAATGTGAACTGACGTTCAAAAAATAAAACATTTGAAAACGGACCATTTTCCACATTTCTGAAGCATGACGTAATGGGGGGGTGTTATCTCTTTTGTCAAAAATCAGCCGTTTTTGCTTGAACATTAAATGCCTCCAAATAGTATTTAATTAACTTCCCGAGCCCCTGGAAGCATGAAAATCACTTTAAACATGCTAATTTTAGCTCTAACACTGATGATCCACCTACAAATGTGAACTGACGTTCAAAAATAAAACATTTGAAAATGGACCATTTTCCACATTTCTGAAGCATGACGTAATGGGGGGGGGGTGTTATCTCTTTTGTCGAAAATCAGCCGTTTTTGCTTGAACATTAAATGCCTCCAAATGGTATTTAATTCACTTCCCGAGCCCCTGGAAGCATGAAAATCACTTTAAACATGCTAATTTTAGCTCTAACACTGATGATCCACCTACAAATGTGAACTGATGTTCAAAAATAAAACATTTGAAAACGGACCATTTTCCACATTTCTGAAGCATGACGGGGGGGTGTTATCTCTTTTGTCGAAAATCAGCCGTTTTTGCTTGATCATTAAATGCCTCCAAATGGTATTTAATTAACTTCCCGGGGTGAAGAAACCCTTTTTGAGAACTCAGAGTGAGTAAATTGGCCATTTTCATGCACTTTTAACCATTCCATAAATCTTGTGTTTAGGGCCCCTGGAAGCATGAAAATCACTTTAAACATGCTAATTTTAGCTCTAACACTGATGATCCAACTACAAATGTAAACTGACGTTCAAAAATAAAACATTTGAAAAGGGACCATTTTCCACATTTCTGAAGCATGACGTAATGGGGGGGGGGTGTTATCTCTTTTGTCGAAAATCAGCCGTTTTGCTTGAACATTAAATGCCTCCAAATGGTATTTTATTAACTTCCCGAGCCCCTGGAAGCATGAAAATCACTTTAAACATGCTAATTTTAGCTCTAACACTGATGATCCACCTACAAATGTGAACTGACGTTCAAAAATAAAACATTTGAAAACGGACCATTTTCCACATTACTGAAGCATGACGTAATGGGGGGGTGTTATCTCTTTTGTCGAAAATCAGCCGTTTTTGCTTGAACATTAAATGCCTCCAAATGGTATTTAATTAACTTCCCGAGCCCCTGGAAGCATGAAAATCACTTTAAACATGCTAATTTTAGCTCTAACACTGATGATCCACCTACAAATGTGAACTGACGTTCAAAAATAAAACATTTGAAAACGGACCATTTTCCACATTTCTGAAGCATGACGTAATGGGGGGGTGTTATCTCTTTTGTCAAAAATCAGCCGTTTTTGCTTGAACATTAAATGCCTCCAAATGGTATTTTATTAACTTCCCGAGCCCCTGGAAGCATGAAAATCACTTTAAACATGCTAATTTTAGCTCTAACACTGATGATCCACCTACAAATGTGAACTGACGTTCAAAAATAAAACATTTGAAAACGGACCATTTTCCACATTTCTGAAGCATGACGTAATGGGGGGGTGTTATCTCATTTGTCAAAAATCAGCCATTTTTGCTTGAACATTAAATGCCTCCAAATAGTATTTAATTCACTTCCCGAGCCCCTGGAAGCATGAAAATCACTTTAAACATGCTAATTTTAGCTCTAACACTGATGATCCACCTACAAACGTGAACTGACGTTCAAAAATAAAACATTTGAAAACGGACCATTTTCCACATTTCTGAAGCATGACGTAATGGGGGGGTGTTATCTCTTTTGTCGAAAATCAGCCGTTTTTGCTTGAACATTAAATGCCTCCAAATGGTATTTAATTCACTTCCCGAGCCCCTGGAAGCATGAAAATCCCTTTAAACATGCTAATTTTAGCTCTAACACTGATGATCCACCTACAAATGTGAACTGACGTTCAAAAATAAAACATTTGAAAACGGACCATTTTCCACATTTCTGAAGCATGACGTAATGGGGGGGTGTTATCTCCTTTGTCGAAAATCAGCCGTTTTTGCTTGAACATTAAATGCCTCCAAATGGTATTTAATTAACTTTATTTAATTAGCTTCCCGGGGTGAAGAAACCCCTTTTGAGAACTCAGAGTGAGTAAATTGGCCATTTTCATGCACTTTTAACCATTCCATAAATCTTATGTTTAGGGCCCCTGGAAGCATGAAAATCACTTTAAACATGCTAATTTTAGCTCTAACACTGATGATCCACCTGCAAATGTGAACTGACGTTCAAAAATAAAACATTTGAAAACAGACCATTTTCCACATTTCTGAAGCATGACGTAATGGGGGGGGTGTTATCTCTTTTGTCAAAAATCAGCCGTTTTTGCTTGAACATTAAATGCCTCCAAATGGTATTTAATTAACTTTATTTAATTAACTTCCCGGGGTGAAGAAACCCTTTTTGAGAACTCAGAGTGAGTAAATTGGCCATTTTCATGCACTTTTAACCATTCCATAAATCTTGTGTTTAGGCCCCCTGGAAGCATGAAATTCACTTTAAACATGCTAATTTTAGCTCTAACACTGATGATCCACCTACAAATGTGAACTGACTTTCAAAAATAAAACATTTGAAAACGGACCATTTTCCACATTTCTGAAGCATGACGGGGGGTTGTTATCTCTTTTGTCGAAAATCAGCCGTTTTTGCTTGATCATTAAATGCCTCCAAATGGTATTTAATTAACTTCCCGGGGTGAAGAAACCCTTTTTGAGAACTCAGAGTGAGTAAATTGGCCATTTTCATGCACTTTTAACCATTCCATAAATCTTGTGTTTAGGGCCCCTGGAAGCATGAAAATCACTTTAAACATGCTAATTTTAGCTCTAACACTGATGATCCAACTACAAATGTAAACTGACGTTCAAAAATAAAACATTTGAAAAGGGACCATTTTCCACATTTCTGAAGCATGACGTAATGGGGGGGGGGGTGTTATCTCTTTTGTCAAAAATCAGCCGTTTTTGCTTGAACATTAAATGCCTCCAAATGGTATTTTATTAACTTCCCGAGCCCCTGGAAGCATGAAAATCACTTTAAACATGCTAATTTTAGCTCTAACACTGATGATCCACCTACAAATGTGAACTGACGTTCAAAAATAAAACATTTGAAAACGGACCATTTTCCACATTACTGAAGCATGACGTAATGGGGGGTGTTATCTCTTTCGTCGAAAATCAGCCGTTTTTGCTTGAACATTAAATGCCTCCAAATGGTATTTAATTAACTTCCCGAGCCCCTGGAAGCATGAAAATCACTTTAAACATGCTAATTTTAGCTCTAACACTGATGATCCACCTACAAATGTGAACTGACGTTCAAAAATGAAACATTTGAAAACGGACCATTTTCCACATTTCTGAAGCATGACGTAATGGGGGGGTGTTATCTCTTTTGTCAAAAATCAGCCGTTTTTGCTTGAACATTAAATGCCTCCAAATGGTATTTTATTAACTTCCCGAGCCCCTGGAAGCATGAAAATCACTTTAAACATGCTAATTTTAGCTCTAACACTGATGATCCACCTACAAATGTGAACTGACGTTTAAAAATAAAACATTTGAAAATGGACCATTTTCCACATTTCTGAAGCATGACGTAATGGGGGGGGGGTGTTATCTCTTTTGTCAAAAATCAGCCATTTTTGCTTGAACATTAAATGCCTCCAAATAGTATTTAATTCACTTCCCGAGCCCCTGGAAGCCTGAAAATCACTTTAAACATGCTAATTTTAGCTCTAACACTGATGATCCACCTACAAATGTGAACTGACGTTCAAAAATAAAACATTTGAAAACGGACCATTTTCCACATTTCTGAAGCATGACGTAATGGGGGGGTGTTATCTCTTTTGTCGAAAATCAGCCGTTTTTGCTTGAACATTAAATGCCTCCAAATGGTATTTAATTAACTTTATTTAATTAGCTTCCCGGGGTGAAGAAACCCCTTTTGAGAACTCAGAGTGAGTAAATTGGCCATTTTCATGCACTTTTAACCATTCCATAAATCCTATGTTTAGGGCCCCTGGAAGCATGAAAATCACTTTAAACATGCTAATTTTAGCTCTAACACTGATGATCCACCTGCAAATGTGAACTGACGTTCAAAAATAAAACATTTGAAAACGGATCATTTTCTACATTTCTGAAGCATGACGTAATGGGGGGGTGTTATCTCTTTTGTCGAAAATCAGCCGTTTTTGCTTGAACATTAAATGCCTCCAAATGGTATTTAATTAACTTTATTTAATTAACTTCCCGGGGTGAAGAAACCCTTTTTGAGAACTCAGAGTGAGTAAATTGGCCATTTTCATGCACTTTTAACCATTCCATAAATCTTGTGTTTAGGGCCCCTGGAAGCATGAAAATCACTTTAAACATGCTAATTTTAGCTCTAACACTGATGATCCAACTACAAATGTAAACTGACGTTCAAAAATAAAACATTTGAAAAGGGACCATTTTCCACATTTCTGAAGCATGACGTAATGGGGGGGGGGGGGGTGTTATCTCTTTTGTCACAAATCAGCCGTTTTTGCTTGAACATTAAATGCCTCCAAATGGTACGCTCACGGGCAGCCATGCGCTATATAAGTCCCAAATTTCATTTCATTTCATTTCATTTCAACTTCCCGAGCCCCTGGAAGCATGAAAATCACTTTAAACATGCTAATTTTAGCTCTAACACTGATGATCCACCTACAAATGTGAACTGACGTTCAAAAATAAAACATTTGAAAACGGACCATTTTCCACATTTCTGAAGCATGACGTAGTGGGGGGTGTTATCTCTTTTGTCGAAAATCAGCCGTTTTTGCTTGAACATTTAATGCCTCCAAATGGTATTTAATTCACTTCCCGAGCCCCTGGAAGCATGAAAATCACTTTAAACATGCTAATTTTAGCTCTAACACGGATGATCCACCTACAAATGTGAACTGACGTTCAAAAATAAAACATTGGAAAACAGACTTTTTTCTACATTTCTGAAGCATGACGTAATGGGGGGGTGTTATCTCTTTTGTCGAAAATCAGCCGTTTTTGCTTGAACATTAAATGCCTCCAAATGGTATTTAATTCACTTCCCAAGCCCGTGGAAGCATGAAAATCACTTTAAACATGCTAATTTTAGCTCTAACACTGATGATCCACCTACAAATGTGAACTCACGTTCAAAAATAAAACATTTGAAAACGGACCATTTTCCACATTTCTGAAGCATGACGTAATGGGGGGTGTTATCTCTTTTGTCGAAAATCAGCCGTTTTTGCTTGAACATTAAATGCCTCCAAATGGTATTTAATTAACTTCCCGGGGTGAAGAAACCCTTTTTGAGAACTCAGAGTGAGTAAATTGGCCATTTTCATGCACTTTTAACCATTCCATAAAACTTGTGTTTAGGGCCCCTGGAAGCATGAAAATCACTTTAAACATGCTAATTTTAGCTCTAACACTGATGATCCACCTAAAAAGGTGAACTGATGTTCAAAAATAAAACATTTGAAACGGACCATTTTCCACATTTCTAAAGCATGACGTAATGTGGGGGTGTTATCTCTTTTGTCGAAAATCAGCCGTTTTTGCTTGAACATTAAATGCCTCCAAATGGTATTTAATTAACTTTATTTAATTAACTTCCCCGGGGTGAAGAAACCCTTTTTGAGAACTCAGATTGAGTAAATTGGCCATTTTCATGCACTTTTAACCATTCCATAAATCTTGTGTTTAGGGCCCCTGGAAGCATGAAAATCACTTTAAACATGCTAATTTTAGCTCTAACACTGATGATCCACCTACAAATGTGAACTGATGTTCAAAAATAAAACATTTGAAAAGGGACCATTTTCCACATTTCTGAAGCATGACGTAATGGTGGGGGGGGTGTTATCTCTTTTGTCGAAAATCAGCCGTTTTTCCTTGAACATTAAATGCCTCCAAATGGTATTTAATTAACTTCCAGAGCCCCTGGAAGCATGAAAATCACTTTAAACATGCTAATTTTAGCTCTAACACTGATGATCCACCTACAAATGTGAACTGACGTTCAAAAATAAAACATTTGAAAACGGACCATTTTCCACATTTCTGAAGCATGACGTAATGGGGGGGTGTTATCTCTTTTGTCAAAAATCAGCCGTTTTTGCTTGAACATTAAATGCCTCCAAATAGTATTTAATTCACTTCCCGAGCCCCTGGAAGCATGAAAATCACTTTAAACATGCTAATTTTAGCTCTAACACTGATGATCCACCTACAAATGTGAACTGACGTTCAAAAATAAAACATTTGAAAATGGACCATTTTCCACATTTCTGAAGCATGACGTAATGGGGGGGGTGTTATCTCTTTTGTCGAAAATCAGCTGTTTTTGCTTGAACATTAAATGCCTCCAAATGGTATTTAATTCACTTCCCGAGCCCCTGGAAGCATGAAAATCACTTTAAACATGCTAATTTTAGCTCTAACACTGATGATCCACCTACAAATGTGAACTGATGTTCAAAAATAAAACATTTGAAAACGGACCATTTTCCACATTTCTGAAGCATGACGGGGGGGTGTTATCTCTTTTGTCGAAAATCAGCCGTTTTTGCTTGATCATTAAATGCCTCCAAATGGTATTTAATTAACTTCCCGGGGTGAAGAAACCCTTTTTGAGAACTCAGAGTGAGTAAATTGGCCATTTTCATGCACTTTTAACCATTCCATAAATCTTGTGTTTAGGGCCCCTGGAAGCATGAAAATCACTTTAAACATGCTAATTTTAGCTCTAACACTGATGATCCAACTACAAATGTAAACTGACGTTCAAAAATAAAACATTTGAAAAGGGACCATTTTCCACATTTCTGAAGCATGACGTAATGGGGGGGGGTGTTATCTCTTTTGTCGAAAATCAGCCGTTTTGCTTGAACATTAAATGCCTCCAAATGGTATTTTATTAACTTCCCGAGCCCCTGGAAGCATGAAAATCACTTTAAACATGCTAATTTTAGCTCTAACACTGATGATCCACCTACAAATGTGAACTGACGTTCAAAAATAAAACATTTGAAAACGGACCATTTTCCACATTACTGAAGCATGACGTAATGGGGGGGTGTTATCTCTTTTGTCGAAAATCAGCCGTTTTTGCTTGAACATTAAATGCCTCCAAATGGTATTTAATTAACTTCCCGAGCCCCTGGAAGCATGAAAATCACTTTAAACATGCTAATTTTAGCTCTAACACTGATGATCCACCTACAAATGTGAACTGACGTTCAAAAATAAAACATTTGAAAACGGACCATTTTCCACATTTCTGAAGCATGACGTAATGGGGGGGTGTTATCTCTTTTGTCAAAAATCAGCAGTTTTTGCTTGAACATTAAATGCCTCCAAATGGTATTTTATTAACTTCCCGAGCCCCTGGAAGCATGAAAATCACTTTAAACATGCTAATTTTAGCTCTAACACTGATGATCCACCTACAAATGTGAACTGACGTTCAAAAATAAAACATTTGAAAACGGACCATTTTCCACATTTCTGAAGCATGACGTAATGGGGGGGTGTTATCTCATTTGTCAAAAATCAGCCATTTTTGCTTGAACATTAAATGCCTCCAAATAGTATTTAATTCACTTCCCGAGCCCCTGGAAGCATGAAAATCACTTTAAACATGCTAATTTTAGCTCTAACACTGATGATCCACCTACAAACATGAACTGACGTTCAAAAATAAAACATTTGAAAACGGACCATTTTCCACATTTCTGAAGCATGACGTAATGGGGGGGTGTTATCTCTTTTGTCGAAAATCAGACATTTTTGCTTGAACATTAAATGCCTCCAAATGGTATTTAATTCACTTCCCGAGCCCCTGGAAGCATGAAAATCACTTTAAACATGCTAATTTTAGCTCTAACACTGATGATCCACCTACAAATGTGAACTGATGTTCAAAAATAAAAAATTTGAAAACAGACCATTTTCCACATTTCTGAAGCATGACGGGGGGTGTTATCTCTTTTGTCGAAAATCAGCCGTTTTTGCTTGAACATTAAATGCCTCCAAATGGTATTTAATTAACTTCCCGGGGTGAAGAAACCCTTTTTGAGAACTCAGAGTGAGTAAATTGGCCATTTTCATGCACTTTTAACCATTCCATAAATCTTGTGTTTAGGGCCCCTGGAAGCATGAAAATCACTTTAAACATGCTAATTTTAGCTCTAACACTGATGATCCAACTACAAATGTAAACTGGCGTTCAAAAATAAAACATTTGAAAAGGGACCATTTTCCACATTTCTGAAGCATGACGTAATGGGGGGGGTGTTATCTCTTTTGTCGAAAATCAGCCGTTTTGCTTGAACATTAAATGCCTCCAAATGGTATTTTATTAACTTCCCGAGCCCCTGGAAGCATGAAAATCACTTTAAACATGCTAATTTTAGCTCTAACACTGATGATCCACCTACAAATGTGAACTGACGTTCAAAAATAAAACATTTGAAAACGGACCATTTTCCACATTACTGAAGCATGACGTAATGGGGGGGTGTTATCTCTTTTTTCGAAAATCAGCCGTTTTTGCTTGAACATTAAATGCCTCCAAATGGTATTTAATTAACTTCCCGAGCCCCTGGAAGCATGAAAATCACTTTAAACATGCTAATTTTAGCTCTAACACTGATGATCCACCTACAAATGTGAACTGACGTTCAAAAATAAAACATTTGAAAACGGACCATTTTCCACATTTCTGAAGCATGACGTAATGGGGGGTGTTATCTCTTTTGTCAAAAATCAGCCGTTTTTGCTTGAACATTAAATGCCTCCAAATGGTATTTTATTAACTTCCCGAGCCCCTGGAAGCATGAAAATCACTTTAAACATGCTAATTTTAGCTCTAACACTGATGATCCACCTACAAATGTGAACTGACGTTCAAAAATAAAACATTTGAAAACGGACCATTTTCCACATTTCTGAAGCATGACGTAATGGGGGGGTGTTATCTCATTTGTCAAAAATCAGCCATTTTTGCTTGAACATTAAATGCCTCCAAATAGTATTTAATTCACTTCCCGAGCCCCTGGAAGCATGAAAATCACTTTAAACATGCTAATTTTAGCTCTAACACTGATGATCCACCTACAAACGTGAACTGACGTTCAAAAATAAAACATTTGAAAACGGACCATTTTCCACATTTCTGAAGCATGACGTAATGGGGGGGTGTTATCTCTTTTGTCGAAAATCAGCCGTTTTTGCTTGAACATTAAATGCCTCCAAATGGTATTTAATTCACTTCCCGAGCCCCTGGAAGCATGAAAATCACTTTAAACATGCTCATTTTAGCTCTAACACTGATGATCCACCTACAAATGTGAACTGATGTTCAAAAATAAAAAATTTGAAAACAGACCATTTTCCACATTTCTGAAGCATGACGGGGGGTGTTATCTCTTTTGTCGAAAATCAGCCGTTTTTGCTTGAACATTAAATGCCTCCAAATGGTATTTAATTAACTTCCCGGGGTGAAGAAACCCTTTTTGAGAACTCAGAGTGAGTAAATTGGCCATTTTCATGCACTTTTAACCATTCCATAAATCTTGTGTTTTGGGCCCCTGGAAGCATGAAAATCACTTTAAACATGCTAATTTTAGCTCTAACACTGATGATCCAACTACAAATGTAAACTGGCGTTCAAAAATAAAACATTTGAAAAGGGACCATTTTCCTTAGGATGTGCACTGGTCGAGCATCTGTCATATTTGATTTTATAGACTGTAATGTTGCTCCATCTATTGTAAGAATGTAGGCCAAGTTTAGGGTTTACATGACTATTGACTTGCCTCATTTCACAAATGGCTTTTAATAAATGTCTGTCAATGCAGCAATAAAAAAAAAAAAAAAAAGAAAAGGGACCATTTTCCACATTTCTGAAGCATGACGTAATGGGGGGGGGGTGTTATCTCTTTTGTCGAAAATCAGCCGTTTTTGCTTGAACATTAAATGCCTCCAAATGGTATTTAATTAACTTCCCGAGCCCCTGGAAGCATGAAAATCACTTTAAACATGCTAATTTTAGCTCTAACACTGATGATCCACCTACAAATGTGAACTGACGTTCAAAAATAAAACATTTGAAAACGGACCATTTTCCACATTTCTGAAGCATGACGTAATGGGGGGGTGTTATCTCTTTTGTCAAAAATCTTCCGTTTTTGCTTGAACATTAAATGCCTCCAAATAGTATTTAATTCACTTCCCGAGCCCCTGGAAGCATGAAAATCACTTTAAACATGCTAATTTTAGCTCTAACACTGATGATCCACCTACAAATGTGAACTGACGTTCAAAAATAAAACATTTGAAAACGGACCATTTTCCACATTTCTGAAGCATGACGTAATGGGGGGGTGTTATCTCTTTTGTCGAAAATCAGCCGTTTTTGCTTGAACATTAAATGCCTCCAAATGGTATTTAATTAACTTTATTTAATTAGCTTCCCGGGGTGAAGAAACCCCTTTTGAGAACTCAGAGTGAGTAAATTGGCCATTTTCATGCACTTTTAACCATTCCATAAATCTTATGTTTAGGGCCCCTGGAAGCATGAAAATCACTTTAAACATGCTAATTTTAGCTCTAACACTGATGATCCACCTGCAAATGTGAACTGACGTTCAAAAATAAAACATTTGAAAACAGACCATTTTCCACATTTCTGAAGCATGACGTAATGGGGGGGGGTGTTATCTCTTTTGTCGAAAATCAGCCGTTTTTGCTTGAACATTAAATGCCTCCAAATGGTATTTAATTAACTTTATTTAATTAACTTCCCGGGGTGAAGAAACCCTTTTTGAGAACTCAGAGAGAGTAAATTGGCCATTTTCATGCACTTTTAACCATTCCATAAATCTTGTGTTTAGGCCCCCTGGAAGCATGAAAATCACTTTAAACATGCTAATTTTAGCTCTAACACTGATGATCCACCTACAAATGTGAACTGACTTTCAAAAATAAAACATTTGAAAACGGACCATTTTCCACATTTCTGAAGCATGACGGGGGGGTGTTATCTCTTTTGTCGAAAATCAGCCGTTTTTGCTTGATCATTAAATGCCTCCAAATGGTATTTAATTAACTTCCCGGGGTGAAGAAACCCTTTTTGAGAACTCAGAGTGAATAAATTGGCCATTTTCATGCACTTTTAACCATTCCATAAATCTTGTGTTTAGGGCCCCTGGAAGCATGAAAATCACTTTAAACATGCTAATTTTAGCTCTAACACTGATGATCCAACTACAAATGTAAACTGACGTTCAAAAATAAAACATTTGAAAAGGGACCATTTTCCACATTTCTGAAGCATGACGTAATGGGGGGGGTGTTATCTCTTTTGTCAAAAATCAGCCGTTTTTGCTTGAACATTAAATGCCTCCAAATGGTATTTTATTAACTTCCCGAGCCCCTGGAAGCATGAAAATCACTTTAAACATGCTAATTTTAGCTCTAACACTGATGATCCACCTACAAATGTGAACTGACGTTCAAAAATAAAACATTTGAAAACGGACCATTTTCCACATTACTGAAGCACGACGTAATGGGGGGTGTTATCTCTTTCGTCGAAAATCAGCCGTTTTTGCTTGAACATTAAATGCCTCCAAATGGTATTTAATTAACTTCCCGAGCCCCTGAAAGCATGAAAATCACTTTAAACATGCTAATTTTAGCTCTAACACTGATGATCCACCTACAAATGTGAACTGACGTTCAAAAATGAAACATTTGAAAACGGACCATTTTCCACATTTCTGAAGCATGACGTAATGGGGGGGTGTTATCTCTTTTGTCAAAAATCAGCCGTTTTTGCTTGAACATTAAATGCCTCCAAATGGTATTTTATTAACTTCCCGAGCCCCTGGAAGCATGAAAATCACTTTAAACATGCTAATTTTAGCTCTAACACTGATGATCCACCTACAAATGTGAACTGACGTTCAAAAATAAAACATTTGAAAATGGACCATTTTCCACATTTCTGAAGCATGACGTAATGGGGGGGTGTTATCTCTTTTGTCAAAAATCAGCCATTTTTGCTTGAACATTAAATGCCTCCAAATAGTATTTAATTCACTTCCCGAGCCCCTGGAAGCATGAAAATCACTTTAAACATGCTAATTTTAGCTCTAACACTGATGATCCACCTACAAATGTGAACTGACGTTCAAAAATAAAACATTTGAAAACGGACCATTTTCCACATTTCTGAAGCATGACGTAATGGGGGGGTTTTATCTCTTTTGTCGAAAATCAGCCGTTTTTGCTTGAACATTAAATGCCTCCAAATGGTATTTAATTAACTTTATTTAATTAGCTTCCCGGGGTGAAGAAACCCCTTTTGAGAACTCAGAGTGAGTAATTTGGCCATTTTCATGCACTTTTAACCATTCCATAAATCCTATGTTTAGGGCCCCTGGAAGCATGAAAATCACTTTAAACATGCTAATTTTAGCTCTAACACTGATGATCCACCTGCAAATGTGAACTGACGTTCAAAAATAAAACATTTGAAAACAGACCATTTTCCACATTTCTGAAGCATGACGTAATGGGGGGGGGTGTTATCTCTTTTGTCGAAAATCAGCCGTTTTTGCTTGAACATTAAATGCCTCCAAATGGTATTTAATTAACTTTATTTAATTAACTTCCCGGGGTGAAGAAACCCTTTTTGAGAACTCAGAGTGAGTAAATTGGCCATTTTCATGCACTTTTAACCATTCCATAAATCTTGTGTTTAGGGCCCCTGGAAGCATGAAAATCACTTTAAACATGCTAATTTTAGCTCTAACACTGATGATCCAACTACAAATGTAAACTGACGTTCAAAAATAAAACATTTGAAAAGGGACCATTTTCCACATTTCTGAAGCATGACGTAGTGGGGGGTGTTATCTCTTTTGTCGAAAATCAGCCGTTTTTGCTTGAACATTTAATGCCTCCAAATGGTATTTAATTCACTTCCCGAGCCCCTGGAAGCATGAAAATCACTTTAAACATGCTAATTTTAGCTCTAACACGGATGATCCACCTACAAATGTGAACTGACGTTCAAAAATAAAACATTGGAAAACAGACTTTTTTCTACATTTCTGAAGCATGACGTAATGGGGGGGTGTTATCTCTTTTGTCGAAAATCAGCCGTTTTTGCTTGAACATTAAATGCCTCCAAATGGTATTTAATTCACTTCCCAAGCCCGTGGAAGCATGAAAATCACTTTAAACATGCTAATTTTAGCTCTAACACTGATGATCCACCTACAAATGTGAACTCACGTTCAAAAATAAAACATTTGAAAACGGACCATTTTCCACATTTCTGAAGCATGACGTAATGGGGGGTGTTATCTCTTTTGTCGAAAATCAGCCGTTTTTGCTTGAACATTAAATGCCTCCAAATGGTATTTAATTAACTTCCCGGGGTGAAGAAACCCTTTTTGAGAACTCAGAGTGAGTAAATTGGCCATTTTCATGCACTTTTAACCATTCCATAAAACTTGTGTTTAGGGCCCCTGGAAGCATGAAAATCACTTTAAACATGCTAATTTTAGCTCTAACACTGATGATCCACCTACAAATGTGAACTGATGTTCAAAAATAAAACATTTGAAACGGACCATTTTCCACATTTCTAAAGCATGACGTAATGTGGGGGTGTTATCTCTTTTGTCGAAAATCAGCCGTTTTTGCTTGAACATTAAATGCCTCCAAATGGTATTTAATTAACTTTATTTAATTAACTTCCCGGGGTGAAGAAACCCTTTTTGAGAACTCAGAGTGAGTAAATTGGCCATTTTCATGCACTTTTAACCATTCCATAAAACTTGTGTTTAGGGCCCCTGGAAGCATGAAAATCACTTTAAACATGCTAATTTTAGCTCTAACACTGATGATCCACCTACAAATGTGAACTGATGTTCAAAAATAAAACATTTGAAAACGGACCATTTTCCACATTTCTGAAGCATGACGTAATGGGGGGGGGTGTTATCTCTTTTGTCGAAAATCAGCCGTTTTTGCTTGAACATTAAATGCCTCCAAATGGTATTTAATTAACTTTATTTAATTAACTTCCCCGGGGTGAAGAAACCCTTTTTGAGAACTCAGATTGAGTAAATTGGCCATTTTCATGCACTTTTAACCATTCCATAAATCTTGTGTTTAGGGCCCCTGGAAGCATGAAAATCACTTTAAACATGCTAATTTTAGCTCTAACACTGATGATCCACCTACAAATGTGAACTCACGTTCAAAAATAAAACATTTGAAAAGGGACCATTTTCCACATTTCTGAAGCATGACGTAATGGTGGGGGGGGTGTTATCTCTTTTGTCGAAAATCAGCCGTTTTTCCTTGAACATTAAATGCCTCCAAATGGTATTTAATTAACTTCCAGAGCCCCTGGAAGCATGAAAATCACTTTAAACATGCTAATTTTAGCTCTAACACTGATGATCCACCTACAAATGTGAACTGACGTTCAAAAATAAAACATTTGAAAACGGACCATTTTCCACATTTCTGAAGCATGACGTAATGGGGGGGTGTTATCTCTTTTGTCAAAAATCAGACGTTTTTGCTTGAACATTAAATGCCTCCAAATAGTATTTAATTCACTTCCCGAGCCCCTGGAAGCATGAAAATCACTTTAAACATGCTAATTTTAGCTCTAACACTGATGATCCACCTACAAATGTGAACTGACGTTCAAAAATAAAACATTTGAAAATGGACCATTTTCCACATTTCTGAAGCATGACGTAATGGGGGGGGTGTTATCTCTTTTGTCGAAAATCAGCCGTTTTTGCTTGAACATTAAATGCCTCCAAATGGTATTTAATTCACTTCCCGAGCCCCTGGAAGCATGAAAATCACTTTAAACATGCTAATTTTAGCTCTAACACTGATGATCCACCTACAAATGTGAACTCACGTTCAAAAATAAAACATTTGAAAACGGACCATTTTCCACATTTCTGAAGCATGACGTAATGGGGGGTGTTATCTCTTTTGTCGAAAATCAGCCGTTTTTGCTTGAACATTAAATGCCTCCAAATGGTATTTAATTAACTTCCCGGGGTGAAGAAACCCTTTTTGAGAACTCAGAGTGAGTAAATTGGCCATTTTCATGCACTTTTAACCATTCCATAAAACTTGTGTTTAGGGCCCCTGGAAGCATGAAAATCACTTTAAACATGCTAATTTTAGCTCTAACACTGATGATCCACCTACAAATGTGAACTGATGTTCAAAAATAAAACATTTGAAACGGACCATTTTCCACATTTCTAAAGCATGACGTAATGTGGGGGTGTTATCTCTTTTGTCGAAAATCAGCCGTTTTTGCTTGAACATTAAATGCCTCCAAATGGTATTTAATTAACTTTATTTAATTAACTTCCCGGGGTGAAGAAACCCTTTTTGAGAACTCAGAGTGAGTAAATTGGCCATTTTCATGCACTTTTAACCATTCCATAAAACTTGTGTTTAGGGCCCCTGGAAGCATGAAAATCACTTTAAACATGCTAATTTTAGCTCTAACACTGATGATCCACCTACAAATGTGAACTGATGTTCAAAAATAAAACATTTGAAAACGGACCATTTTCCACATTTCTGAAGCATGACGTAATGGGGGGGGGTGTTATCTCTTTTGTCGAAAATCAGCCGTTTTTGCTTGAACATTAAATGCCTCCAAATGGTATTTAATTAACTTTATTTAATTAACTTCCCCGGGGTGAAGAAACCCTTTTTGAGAACTCAGATTGAGTAAATTGGCCATTTTCATGCACTTTTAACCATTCCATAAATCTTGTGTTTAGGGCCCCTGGAAGCATGAAAATCACTTTAAACATGCTAATTTTAGCTCTAACACTGATGATCCACCTACAAATGTGAACTCACGTTCAAAAATAAAACATTTGAAAAGGGACCATTTTCCACATTTCTGAAGCATGACGTAATGGTGGGGGGGGTGTTATCTCTTTTGTCGAAAATCAGCCGTTTTTCCTTGAACATTAAATGCCTCCAAATGGTATTTAATTAACTTCCAGAGCCCCTGGAAGCATGAAAATCACTTTAAACATGCTAATTTTAGCTCTAACACTGATGATCCACCTACAAATGTGAACTGACGTTCAAAAATAAAACATTTGAAAACGGACCATTTTCCACATTTCTGAAGCATGACGTAATGGGGGGGTGTTATCTCTTTTGTCAAAAATCAGACGTTTTTGCTTGAACATTAAATGCCTCCAAATAGTATTTAATTCACTTCCCGAGCCCCTGGAAGCATGAAAATCACTTTAAACATGCTAATTTTAGCTCTAACACTGATGATCCACCTACAAATGTGAACTGACGTTCAAAAATAAAACATTTGAAAATGGACCATTTTCCACATTTCTGAAGCATGACGTAATGGGGGGGGTGTTATCTCTTTTGTCGAAAATCAGCCGTTTTTGCTTGAACATTAAATGCCTCCAAATGGTATTTAATTCACTTCCCGAGCCCCTGGAAGCATGAAAATCACTTTAAACATGCTAATTTTAGCTCTAACACTGATGATCCACCTACAAATGTGAACTGATGTTCAAAAATAAAACATTTGAAAACGGACCATTTTCCACATTTCTGAAGCATGACGGGGGGGTGTTATCTCTTTTGTCGAAAATCAGCCGTTTTTGCTTGATCATTAAATGCCTCCAAATGGTATTTAATTAACTTCCCGGGGTGAAGAAACCCTTTTTGAGAACTCAGAGTGAGTAAATTGGCCATTTTCATGCACTTTTAACCATTCCATAAATCTTGTGTTTAGGGCCCCTGGAAGCATGAAAATCACTTTAAACATGCTAATTTTAGCTCTAACACTGATGATCCAACTACAAATGTAAACTGACGTTCAAAAATAAAACATTTGAAAAGGGACCATTTTCCACATTTCTGAAGCATGACGTAATGGGGGGGGGTGTTATCTCTTTTGTCGAAAATCAGCCGTTTTGCTTGAACATTAAATGCCTCCAAATGGTATTTTATTAACTTCCCGAGCCCCTGGAAGCATGAAAATCACTTTCAACATGCTAATTTTAGCTCTAACACTGATGATCCACCTACAAATGTGAACTGACGTTCAAAAATAAAACATTTGAAAACGGACCATTTTCCACATTTCTGAAGCATGACGTAATGGGGGGGTGTTATCTCTTTTGTCAAAAATCAGCCGTTTTTGCTTGAACATTAAATGCCTCCAAATGGTATTTTATTAACTTCCCGAGCCCCTGGAAGCATGAAAATCACTTTAAACATGCTAATTTTAGCTCTAACACTGATGATCCACCTACAAATGTGAACTGACGTTCAAAAATAAAACATTTGAAAACGGACCATTTTCCACATTTCTGAAGCATGACGTAATGGGGGGGTGTTATCTCATTTGTCAAAAATCTGCCATTTTTGCTTGAACATTAAATGCCTCCAAATAGTATTTAATTCACTTCCCGAGCCCCTGGAAGCATGAAAATCACTTTAAACATGCTAATTTTAGCTCTAACACTGATGATCCACCTACAAACGTGAACTGACGTTCAAAAATAAAACATTTGAAAACGGACCATTTTCCACATTTCTGAAGCATGACGTAATGGGGGGGTGTTATCTCTTTTGTCGAAAATCAGCCGTTTTTGCTTGAACATTAAATGCCTCCAAATGGTATTTAATTCAATTCCCGAGCCCCTGGAAGCATGAAAATCACTTTAAACATGCTCATTTTAGCTCTAACACTGATGATCCACCTACAAATGTGAACTGATGTTCAAAAATAAAAAATTTGAAAACAGACCATTTTCCACATTTCTGAAGCATGACGGGGGGTGTTATCTCTTTTGTCGAAAATCAGCCGTTTTTGCTTGAACATTAAATGCCTCCAAATGGTATTTAATTAACTTCCCGGGGTGAAGAAACCCTTTTTGAGAACTCAGAGTGAGTAAATTGGCCATTTTCATGCACTTTTAACCATTCCATAAATCTTGTGTTTAGGGCCCCTGGAAGCATGAAAATCACTTTAAACATGCTAATTTTAGCTCTAACACTGATGATCCAACTACAAATGTAAACTGACGTTCAAAAATAAAACATTTGAAAAGGGACCATTTTCCACATTTCTGAAGCATGACGTAATGGGGGGGTGTTATCTCTTTTGTCGAAAATCAGCCGTTTTTGCTTGAACATTAAATGCCTCCAAATGGTATTTAATTAACTTTATTTAATTAGCTTCCCGGGGTGAAGAAACCCCTTTTGAGAACTCAGAGTGAGTAAATTGGCCATTTTCATGCACTTTTAACCATTCCATAAATCTTATGTTTAGGGCCCCTGGAAGCATGAAAATCACTTTAAACATGCTAATTTTAGCTCTAACACTGATGATCCACCTGCAAATGTGAACTGACGTTCAAAAATAAAACATTTGAAAACAGACCATTTTCCACATTTCTGAAGCATGACGTAATGGGGGGGGTGTTATCTCTTTTGTCGAAAATCAGCCGTTTTTGCTTGATCATTAAATGCCTCCAAATGGTATTTAATTAACTTCCCGGGGTGAAGAAACCCTTTTTGAGAACTCAGAGTGAGTAAATTGGCCATTTTCATGCACTTTTAACCATTCCATAAATCTTGTGTTTAGGGCCCCTGGAAGCATGAAAATCACTTTAAACATGCTAATTTTAGCTCTAACACTGATGATCCAACTACAAATGTAAACTGACGTTCAAAAATAAAACATTTGAAAAGGGACCATTTTCCACATTTCTGAAGCGTGACGTAATGGGGGGGGGGTGTTATCTCTTTTGTCAAAAATCAGCCGTTTTTGCTTGAACATTAAATGCCTCCAAATGGTATTTTATTAACTTCCCGAGCCCCTGGAAGCATGAAAATCACTTTAAACATGCTAATTTTAGCTCTAACACTGATGATCCACCTACAAATGTGAACTGACGTTCAAAAATAAAACATTTGAAAACGGACCATTTTCCACATTACTGAAGCATGACGTAATGGGGGGTGTTATCTCTTTCGTCGAAAATCAGCCGTTTTTGCTTGAACATTAAATGCCTCCAAATGGTAGTTAATTAACTTCCCGAGCCCCTGGAAGCATGAAAATCACTTTAAACATGCTAATTTTAGCTCTAACACTGATGATCCACCTACAAATGTGAACTGACGTTCAAAAATGAAACATTTGAAAACGGACCATTTTCCTCATTTCTGAAGCATGACGTAATGGGGGGTGTTATCTCTTTTGTCAAAAATCAGCCGTTTTTTCTTGAACATTAAATGCCTCCAAATGGTATTTTATTAACTTCCCGAGCCCCTGGAAGCATGAAAATCACTTTAAACATGCTAATTTTAGCTCTAACACTGATGATCCACCTACAAATGTGAACTGACGTTCAAAAATAAAACATTTGAAAATGGACCATTTTCCACATTTCTGAAGCATGACGTAATGGGGGGGGTGTTATCTCTTTTGTCAAAAATCAGCCATTTTTGCTTGAACATTAAATGCCTCCAAATAGTATTTAATTCACTTCCCGAGCCCCTGGAAGCATGAAAATCACTTTAAACATGCTAATTTTAGCTCTAACACTGATGATCCACCTACAAATGTGAACTGACGTTCAAAAATAAAACATTTGAAAACGGACCATTTTCCACATTTCTGAAGCATGACGTAATGGGGGGGTGTTATCTCTTTTGTCGAAAATCAGCCGTTTTTGCTTGAACATTAAATGCCTCCAAATGGTATTTAATTAACTTTATTTAATTAGCTTCCCGGGGTGAAGAAACCCCTTTTGAGAACTCAGAGTGAGTAAATTGGCCATTTTCATGCACTTTTAACCATTCCATAAATCCTATGTTTAGGGCCCCTGGAAGCATGAAAATCACTTTAAACATGCTAATTTTAGCTCTAACACTGATGATCCACCTGCAAATGCGAACTGACGTTCAAAAATAAAACATTTGAAAACAGACCATTTTCCACATTTCTGAAGCATGACGTAATGGGGGGGGTGTTATCTCTTTTGTCGAAAATCAGCCGTTTTTGCTTGAACATTAAATGCCTCCAAATGGTATTTAATTAACTTTATTTAATTAACTTCCCGGGGTGAAGAAACCCTTTTTGAGAACTCAGAGTGAGTAAATTGGCCATTTTCATGCACTTTTAACCATTCCATAAATCTTGTGTTTAGGCCCCCTGGAAGCATGAAAATCACTTTAAACATGCTAATTTTAGCTCTAACACTGATGATCCACCTACAAATGTGAACTGACTTTCAAAAATAAAACATTTGAAAACGGACCATTTTCCACATTTCTGAAGCATGACGGGGGGGTGTTATCTCTTTTGTCGAAAATCAGCCGTTTTTGCTTGATCATTAAATGCCTCCAAATGGTATTTAATTAACTTCCCGGGGTGAAGAAACCCTTTTTGAGAACTCAGAGTGAGTAAATTGGCCATTTTCATGCACTTTTAACCATTCCATAAATCTTGTGTTTAGGGCCCCTGGAAGCATGAAAATCACTTTAAACATGCTAATTTTAGCTCTAACACTGATGATCCAACTACAAATGTAAACTGACGTTCAAAAATAAAACATTTGAAAAGGGACCATTTTCCACATTTCTGAAGCATGACGCAATGGGGGGGGGGGGTGTTATCTCTTTTGTCACAAATCAGCCGTTTTTGCTTGAACATTAAATGCCTCCAAATGGTACGCTCACGGGCAGCCATGCGCTATATAAGTCCCAAATTTCATTTCATTTCATTTCATTTCAACTTCCCGAGCCCCTGGAAGCATGAAAATCACTTTAAACATGCTAATTTTAGCTCTAACACTGATGATCCACCTACAAATGTGAACTGACGTTCAAAAATAAAACATTTGAAAACGGACCATTTTCCACATTACTGAAGCATGACGTAATGGGGGGTGTTATCTCTTTCGTCGAAAATCAGCCGTTTTTGCTTGAACATTAAATGCCTCCAAATGGTATTTAATTAACTTCCCGAGCCCCTGGAAGCATGAAAATCACTTTAAACATGCTAATTTTAGCTCTAACACTGATGATCCACCTACAAATGTGAACTGACGTTCAAAAATGAAACATTTGAAAACGGACCATTTTCCACATTTCTGAAGCATGACGTAATGGGGGGGTGTTATCTCTTTTGTCAAAAATCAGCCGTTTTTGCTTGAACATTAAATGCCTCCAAATGGTATTTTATTAACTTCCCGAGCCCCTGGAAGCATGAAAATCACTTTAAACATGCTAATTTTAGCTCTAACACTGATAATCCACCTACAAATGTGAACTGACGTTCAAAAATAAAACATTTGAAAATGGACCATTTTCCACATTTCTGAAGCATGACGTAATGGGGGGGTGTTATCTCTTTTGTCAAAAATCAGCCATTTTTGCTTGAACATTAAATGCCTCCAAATAGTATTTAATTCACTTCCCGAGCCCCTGGAAGCATGAAAATCACTTTAAACATGCTAATTGTAGCTCTAACCCTGATGATCCACCTACAAACGTGAACTGACGTTCAAAAATAAAACATTTGAAAACGGACCATTTTCCACATTTCTGAAGAATGACGTAATGGGGGGGTGTTATCTCTTTTGTCGAAAATCAGCCGTTTTTGCTTGAACATTAAATGCCTCCAAATGGTATTTAATTCACTTCCCGAGCCCCTGGAAGCATGAAAATCACTTTAAACATGCTAATTTTAGCTCTAACACTGATGATCCACCTACAAATGTGAACTGATGTTCAAAAATAAAACATTTGAAAACAGACCATTTTCCACATTTCTGAAGCATGACGGGGGGTGTTATCTCTTTTGTCGAAAATCAGCCGTTTTTGCTTGAACATTAAATGCCTCCAAATGGTATTTAATTAACTTCCCGGGGTGAAGAAACCCTTTTTGAGAACTCAGAGTGAGTAAATTGGCCATTTTCATGCACTTTTAACCATTCCATAAATCTTGTGTTTAGGGCCCCTGGAAGCATGAAAATCACTTTAAACATGCTAATTTTAGCTCTTACACTGATGATCCAACTACAAATGTAAACTGGCGTTCAAAAATAAAACATTTGAAAAGGGACCATTTTCCACATTTCTGAAGCATGACGTAATGGGGGGGTGTTATCTCTTTTGTCGAAAATCAGCCGTTTTTGCTTGAACATTAAATGCCTCCAAATGGTATTTAGTTAACTTCCCGAGCCCCTGGAAGCATGAAAATCACTTTAAACATGCTAATTTTAGCTCTAACACTGATGATCCACCTAAAAATGTGAACTGACGTTCAAAAATAAAACATTTGAAAACGGACCATTTTCAGCATTTCTGAAGCATGACGTAATGGGGGGGTGTTATCTCTTTTGTCAAAAATCTTCCGTTTTTGCTTGAACATTAAATGCCTCCAAATAGTATTTAATTCACTTCCCGAGCCCCTGGAAGCATGAAAATCACTTTAAACATGCTAATTGTAGCTCTAACACTGATGATCCACCTACAAACGTGAACTGACGTTCAAAAATAAAACATTTGAAAACGGACCATTTTTCACATTTCTGAAGAATGACGTAATGGGGGGGTGTTATCTCTTTTGTCGAAAATCAGCCGTTTTTGCTTGAACATTAAATGCCTCCAAATGGTATTTAATTCACTTCCCGAGCCCCTGGAAGCATGAAAATCACTTTAAACATGCTAATTTTAGCTCTAACACTGATGATCCACCTACAAATGTGAACTGATGTTCAAAAATAAAACATTTGAAAACAGACCATTTTCCACATTTCTGAAGCATGACGGGGGGTGTTATCTCTTTTGTCGAAAATCAGCCGTTTTTTGCTTGAACATTAAATGCCTCCAAATGGTATTTAATTAACTTCCCGGGGTGAAGAAACCCTTTTTGAGAACTCAGAGTGAGTAAATTGGCCATTTTCATGCACTTTTAACCATTCCATAAATCTTGTGTTTAGGTCCCCTGGAAGCATTAAAATCACTTTAAACATGCTAATTTTAGCTCTAACACTGATGATCCAACTACAAATGTAAACTGGCGTTCAAAAATAAAACACTTGAAAAGGGACCATTTTCCACATTTCTGAAGCATGACGTAATGGGGGGGGTGTTATCTCTTTTGTCGAAAATCAGCCGTTTTTGCTTGAACATTAAATGCCTCCAAATGGTATTTAGTTAACTTCCCGAGCCCCTGGAAGCATGAAAATCACTTTAAACATGCTAATTTTAGCTCTAACACTGATGATCCACCTAAAAATGTGAACTGACGTTCAAAAATAAAACATTTGAAAACGGACCATTTTCAGCATTTCTGAAGCATGACGTAATGGGGGGGTGTTATCTCTTTTGTCAAAAATCTTCAGTTTTTGCTTGAACATTAAATGCCTCCAAATAGTATTTAATTCACTTCCCGAGCCCCTGGAAGCATGAAAATCACTTTAAACATGCTAATTTTAGCTCTAACACTGATGATCCACCTACAAATGTGAACTGACGTTCAAAAATAAAACATTTGAAAACGGACCATTTTCCACATTTCTGAAGCATGACGTAATGGGGGGGTGTTATCTCTTTTGTCGAAAATCAGCCGTTTTTGCTTGAACATTAAATGCCTCCAAATGGTATTTAATTAACTTTATTTAATTAGCTTCCCGGGGTGAAGAAACCCTTTTTGAGAACTCAGAGTGAGTAAATTGGCCATTTTCATGCACTTTTAACCATTCCATAAATCTTGTGTTTAGGGCCCCTGGAAGCATGAAAATCACTTTAAACATGCTAATTTTAGCTCTAACACTGATGATCCACCTGCAAATGTGAACTGACGTTCAAAAATAAAACATTTGAAAACAGACCATTTTCCACATTTCTGAAGCATGACGTAATGGGGGGGTGTTATCTCTTTTGTCGAAAATCAGCCGTTTTTGCTTGAACATTAAATGCCTCCAAATGGTATTTAATTAACTTTATTTAATTAACTTCCCGGGGTGAAGAAAACCTTTTTGAGAACTCAGAGTGAGTAAATTGGCCATTTTCATGCACTTTTAACCATTCCATAAATCTTGTGTTTAGGCCCCCTGGAAGCATGAAAATCACTTTAAACATGCTAATTTTAGCTCTAACACTGATGATCCACCTACAAATGTGAACTGACGTTCAAAAATAAAACATTTGAAAACAGACCATTTTCCACATTCCTGAAGCATGACGTAATGGGGGGGTGTTATCTCTTTTGTCGGAAATCAACCGTTTTTGCTTGAACATTAAATGCCTCCAAATGGTATTTAATTACCTTCCCGGGGTGAAGAAACCCTTTTTGAGAACTCAGAGTGAGTAAATTGGCCATTTTCATGCACTTTTAACCATTCCATGAATCTTGTGTTTAGGGCCCCTGGAAGCATGAAAATCACCTTAAACATGCTAATTTTAGCTCTAACACTGATGATCCACCTACAAATGTGAACTGACCTTCAAAAATAAATCATTTGAAAACGGACCATTTTCCACATTTCTGAAGCATGACGTAATGGGGGGGTGTTATCTCTTTTGTCGAAAGTCAGCCATTTTTGCTTGAACATTAAATGCCTCCAAATGGTGTTTAATTCACTTCCCGAGCCCCTGGAAGCATGAAAATCATTTTAAACATGCTAATTTTAGCTCTAACACTGATGATCCACCTACAAATGTGAACTGACGTTCAAAAATAAAACATTTGAAAACGGACCATTTTCCACATTTCTGAAGCATGACGTAATGGGGGGGTGTTATCTCTTTTGTCAAAAATCAGCCGTTTTTTCTTGAACATTAAATGCCTCCAAATGGTATTTAATTCACTTCCCGAGCCCCTGGAAGCATGAAAATCACTTTAAACATGCTAATTTTAGCTCTAACACTGATGATCCACCTACAAATGTGAACTGACGTTCAAAAATAAAACATTTGAAAACGGACCATTTTCCAAATTTCTGAAGAATGACGTAATGGGGGGGGGTGTTATCTCTTTTGTCGAAAATCAGCCGTTTTTGCTTGAACATTAAATGCCTCCAAATGGTATTTAATTCACTTCCCGAGCCCCTGGAAGCATGAAAATCACTTTAAACATGCTCATTTTAGCTCTAACACTGATGATCCACCTACAAATGTGAACTGACGTTCAAAAATAAAACATTTGAAAATGGACCATTTTCCACATTTCTGAAGCATGACGTAATGGGGGGGTGTTATCTCTTTTGTCAAAAATCAGCCATTTTTGCTTGAACATTAAATGCCTCCAAATAGTATTTAATTCACTTCCCGAGCCCCTGGAAGCATGAAAATCACTTTAAACATGCTAATTGTAGCTCTAACACTGATGATCCACCTACAAACGTGAACTGACGTTCAAAAATAAAACATTTGAAAACGGACCATTTTCCACATTTCTGAAGAATGACGTAATGGGGGGGTGTTATCTCTTTTGTCGAAAATCAGCCGTTTTTGCTTGAACATTAAATGCCTCCAAATGGTATTTAATTCACTTCCCGAGCCCCTGGAAGCATGAAAATCACTTTAAACATGCTAATTTTAGCTCTAACACTGATGATCCACCTACAAATGTGAACTGACGTTCAAAAATAAAACATTTGAAAACAGACCATTTTCCACATTTCTGAAGCATGACGGGGGGTGTTATCTCTTTTGTCGAAAATCAGCCGTTTTTGCTTGAACATTAAATGCCTCCAAGTGGTATTTAATTAACTTCCCGGGGTGAAGAAACCCTTTTTGAGAATTCAGAGTGAGTAAATTGGCCATTTTAATGCACTTTTAACCATTCCATAAATCTTGTGTTTAGGGCCCCTGGAAGCATGAAAATCACTTTAAACATGCTAATTTTAGCTCTAACACTGATGATCCAACTACAAATGTAAACTGGCGTTCAAAAATAAAACATTTGAAAAGGGACCATTTTCCACATTTCTGAAGCATGACGTAATGGGGGGGGTGTTATCTCTTTTGTCGAAAATCAGCCGTTTTTGCTTGAACATTAAATGCCTCCAAATGGTATTTAGTTAACTTCCAGAGCCCCTGGAAGCATGAAAATCACTTTAAACATGCTAATTTTAGCTCTAACACTGATGATCCACCTAAAAATGTGAACTGACGTTCAAAAATAAAACATTTGAAAACGGACCATTTTCAGCATTTCTGAAGCATGACGTAATGGGGGGGTGTTATCTCTTTTGTCAAAAATCTTCCGTTTTTGCTTGAACATTAAATGCCTCCAAATAGTATTTAATTCACTTCCCGAGCCCCTGGAAGCATGAAAATCACTTTAAACATGCTAATTGTAGCTCTAACACTGATGATCCACCTACAAACGTGAACTGACGTTCAAAAATAAAACATTTGAAAATGGACCATTTTCCACATTTCTGAAGAATGACGTAATGGGGGGGTGTTATCTCTTTTGTCGAAAATCAGCCGTTTTTGCTTGAACATTAAATGCCTCCAAATGGTATTTAATTCACTTCCAGAGCCCCTGGAAGCATGAAAATCACTTTAAACATGCTAATTTTAGCTCTAACACTGATGATCCACCTACAAATGTGAACTGATGTTCAAAAATAAAACATTTGAAACAGACCATTTTCCACATTTCTGAAGCATGACGGGGGGTGTTATCTCTTTTGTCGAAAATCAGCCGTTTTTGCTTGAACATTAAATGCCTCCAAATGGTATTTAATTAACTTCCCGGGGTGAAGAAACCCTTTTTGAGAACTCAGAGTGAGTAAATTGGCCATTTTCATGCACTTTTAACCATTCCATAAATCTTGTGTTTAGGGCCCCTGGAAGCATGAAAATCACTTTAAACATGCTAATTTTAGCTCTAACACTGATGATCCAACTACAAATGTAAACTGGCGTTCAAAAATAAAACATTTGAAAAGGGACCATTTTCCACATTTCTGAAGCATGACGTAATGGGGGGGGTGTTATCTCTTTTGTCGAAAATCAGCCGTTTTTGCTTGAACATTAAATGCCTCCAAATGGTATTTAGTTAACTTCCCGAAGCCCCTGGAAGCATGAAAATCACTTTAAACATGCTAATTTTAGCTCTAACACTGATGATCCACCTAAAAATGTGAACTGACGTTCAAAAATAAAACATTTGAAAACGGACCATTTTCAGCATTTCTGAAGCATGACGTAATGGGGGGGTGTTATCTCTTTTGTCAAAAATCTTCCGTTTTTGCTTGAACATTAAATGCCCCCAAATAGTATTTAATTCACTTCCCGAGCCCCTGGAAGCATGAAAATCACTTTAAACATGCTAATTTTAGCTCTAACACTGATGATCCACCTACAAATGTGAACTGACGTTCAAAAATAAAACATTTGAAACAGACCATTTTCCACATTTCTGAAGCATGACGTAATGGGGGGGTGTTATCTCTTTTGTCGAAAATCAGCCGTTTTTGCTTGAACATTAAATGCCTCCAAATGGTATTTAATTAACTTTATTTAATTAGCTTCCCGGGGTGAAGAAACCCTTTTTGAGAACTCAGAGTGAGTAAATTGGCCATTTTCATGCACTTTTAACCATTCCATAAATCTTGTGTTTAGGGCCCCTGGAAGCATGAAAATCACTTTAAACATGCTAATTTTAGCTCTAACACTGATGATCCACCTACAAATGTGAACTGCCGTTCAAAAATAAAACATTTGAAAACAGACCATTTTCCACATTCCTGAAGCATGACGTAATGGGGGGGGTGTTATCTCTTTTGTCGGAAATCAACCGTTTTTGCTTGAACATTAAATGCCTCCAAATGGTATTTAATTAACTTCCCGGGGTGAAGAAACCCTTTTTGAGAACTCAGAGTGAGTAAATTGGCCATTTTCATGCACTTTTAACCATTCCATGAATCTTGTGTTTAGGGCCCCTGGAAGCATGAAAATCACCTTAAACATGCTAATTTTAGCTCTAACACTGATGATCCACCTACAAATGTGAACTGACTTCAAAAATAAAACATTTGAAAACGGACCATTTTCCACATTTCTGAAGCATGACGTAATGAGGGGGTGTTATCTCTTTTGTCGAAAGTCAGCCATTTTTGCTTGAACATTAAATGCCTCCAAATGGTGTTTAATTCACTTCCCGAGCCCCTGGAAGCATGAAAATCATTTTAAACATGCTAATTTTAGCTCTAACACTGATGATCCACCTACAAATGTGAACTGACGTTCAAAAATAAAACATTTGAAAACAGACCATTTTCCACATTCCTGAAGCATGACGTAATGGGGGGGGTGTTATCTCTTTTGTCGGAAATCAACCGTTTTTGCTTGAACATTAAATGCCTCCAAATAGTATTTAATTAACTTCCCGGGGTGAAGAAACCCTTTTTGAGAACTCAGAGTGAGTAAATTGGCCATTTTCATGCACTTTTAACCATTCCATGAATCTTGTGTTTAGGGCCCCTGGAAGCATGAAAATCACCTTAAACATGCTAATTTTAGCTCTAACACTGATGATCCACCTACAAATGTGAACTGACCTTCTAAAATAAAACATTTGAAAACGGACCATTTTCCACATTTCTGAAGCATGACGTAATGGGGGGGTGTTATCTCTTTTGTCAAAAATCAGCCGTTTTTTCTTGAACATTAAATGCCTCCAAATAGTATTTAATTCACTTCCCGAGCCCCTGGAAGCATGAAAATCACTTTAAACATGCTAATTTTAGCTCTAACACTGATGATCCACCTACAAATGTGAACTGACGTTCAAAAATAAAACATTTGAAAACGGACCATTTTCCACATTTCTGAAGCATGACGTAATGGGGGGGGGGTGTTATCTCTTTTGTCGAAAATCAGCCGTTTTTGCTTGAACATTAAATGCCTCCAAATGGTATTTAATTCACTTCCCGAGCCCCTGGAAGCATGAAAATCACTTTAAACATGCTCATTTTAGCTCTAACACTGATGATCCACCTACAAATGTGAACTGATGTTCAAAAATAAAACATTTGAAAACGGACCATTTTCCACATTTCTGAAGCATGACGGGGGGGGTGTTATCTCTTTTGTCGAAAATCAGCCGTTTTTGCTTGAACATTAAATGCCTCCAAATGGTATTTAATTAACTTCCCGGGGTGAAGAAACCCTTTTTGAGAACTCAGAGTGAGTAAATTGGCCATTTTCATGCACTTTTAACCATTCCATAAATCTTGTGTTTAGGGCCCCTGGAAGCATGAAAATCACTTTAAACATGCTAATTTTAGCTCTAACACTGATGATCCAACTACAAATGTAAACTGACGTTCAAAAATAAAACATTTGAAAAGGGACCATTTTCCACATTTCTGAAGCATGACGTAATGGGGGGGTGTTATCTCTTTTGTCGAAAATCAGCCGTTTTTGCTTGAACATTAAATGCCTCCAAATGGTATTTAATTAACTTCCCGAGCCCCTGGAAGCATGAAAATCACTTTAAACATGCTAATTTTAGCTCTAACACTGATGATCCACCTACAAATGTGAACTGACGTTCAAAAATAAAACATTTGAAAACGGACCATTTTCCACATTTCTGAAGCATGACGTAATGGGGGGGTGTTATCTCTTTTGTCGAAAATCAGCCGCTTTTGCTTGAACAATAAATGCCTCCAAATGGTATTTAATTAACTTTATTTAATTAGCTTCCCGGGGTGAAGAAACCCTTTTTGAGAACTCAGAGTGAGTAAATTGGCCATTTTCATGCACTTTTAACCATTCCATAAATCTTGTGTTTAGGGCCCCTGGAAGCATGAAAATCACTTTAAACATGCTAATTTTAGCTCTAACACTGATGATCCACCTACAAATGTGAACTGACGTTCAAAAATAAAACATTTGAAAACAGACCATTTTCCACATTTCTGAAGCATGACGTAATGGGGGGGTGTTATCTCTTTTGTCGAAAATCAGCCGTTTTTGCTTGAACATTAAATGCCTCCAAATGGTATTTAATTAACTTTATTTATTAACTTCCCGGGGTGAAGATACCCTTTTTGAGAACTCAGAGTGAGTAAATTGGCCATTTTCATGCACTTTTGACCATTCCATAAATCTTGTGTTTAGGGCCCCTAGAAGCATGAAAATCACTTTAAACATGCTAATTTTAGCTCTAACACTGATGATCCAACTACAAATGTAAACTGACGTTCAAAAATAAAACATTTGAAAAGGGACCATTTTCCACATTTCTGAAGCATGACGTAATGGGGGGTGTGTTATCTCTTTTGTTGAAAATCAGCCGTTTTTGCTTGAACATTAAATGACTCCAAATGGTATTTAATTAACTTCCCGAGCCCCTGGAAGCATGAAAATCACTTTAAACATGCTAATTTTAGCTCTAACACTGATGATCCACCTACAAATGTGAACTGACATTCAAAAATAAAACATTTGAAAACGGACCATTTTCCACATTTCTGAAGCATGACGTAATGGGGGTGTTATCTCTTTTGTCGAAAATCAGCCGTTTTTGCTTGAAAATTAAATGCCTCCAAATGTTATTTAATTAACTTCCCGGGGTGAAGAAACCCTTTTTGAGAACTCAGAGTGAGTAAATTGGCCATTTTCATGCACTTTTAACCATTCCATGAATCTTGTGTTTAGGGCCCCTGGAAGCATGAAAATCACCTTAAACATGCTAATTTTAGCTCTAACACTGATGATCCACCTACAAATGTGAACTGATGTTCAAAAATAAAACATTTGAAACGGACCATTTTCCACATTTCTAAAGCATGACGTAATGTGGGGGTGTTATCTCTTTTGTCGAAAATCAGCCGTTTTTGCTTGAACATTAAATGCCTCCAAATGGTACTTAATTAACTTTATTTAATTAACTTCCCGGGGTGAAGAAACCCTTTTTGAGAACTCAGAGTGAGTAAATTGGCCATTTTCATGCACTTTTAACCATTCCATAAAACTTGTGTTTAGGGCCCCTGGAAGCATGAAAATCACTTTAAACATGCTAATTTTAGCTCTAACACTGATGATCCACCTACAAATGTGAACTGATGTTCAAAAATAAAACATTTGAAAACGGACCATTTTCCACATTTCTGAAGCATGACGTAATGGGGGGGTGTTATCTCTTTTGTCGAAAATCAGCCGTTTTTGCTTGAACATTAAATGCCTCCAAATGGTATTTAATTCACTTCCCAAGCCCGTGGAAGCATGAAAATCACTTTAAACATGCTAATTTTAGCTCTAACACTGATGATCCACCTACAAATGTGAACTCACGTTCAAAAATAAAACATTTGAAAACGGACCATTTTCCACATTTCTGAAGCATGACGTAATGGGGGGTGTTATCTCTTTTGTCGAAAATCAGCCGTTTTTGCTTGAACATTAAATGCCTCCAAATGGTATTTAATTAACTTCCCGGGGTGAAGAAACCCTTTTTGAGAACTCAGAGTGAGTAAATTGGCCATTTTCATGCACTTTTAACCATTCCATAAAACTTGTGTTTAGGGCCCCTGGAAGCATGAAAATCACTTTAAACATGCTAATTTTAGCTCTAACACTGATGATCCACCTACAAATGTGAACTGATGTTCAAAAATAAAACATTTGAAACGGACCATTTTCCACATTTCTAAAGCATGACGTAATGTGGGGGTGTTATCTCTTTTGTCGAAAATCAGCCGTTTTTGCTTGAACATTAAATGCCTCCAAATGGTATTTAATTAACTTTATTTAATTAACTTCCCGGGGTGAAGAAACCCTTTTTGAGAACTCAGAGTGAGTAAATTGGCCATTTTCATGCACTTTTAACCATTCCATAAAACTTGTGTTTAGGGCCCCTGGAAGCATGAAAATCACTTTAAACATGCTAATTTTAGCTCTAACACTGATGATCCACCTACAAATGTGAACTGATGTTCAAAAATAAAACATTTGAAAACGGACCATTTTCCACATTTCTGAAGCATGACGTAATGGGGGGGTGTTATCTCTTTTGTCGAAAATCAGCCGTTTTTGCTTGAACATTAAATGCCTCCAAATGGTATTTAATTAACTTTATTTAATTAACTTCCCCGGGGTGAAGAAACCCTTTTTGAGAACTCAGATTGAGTAAATTGGCCATTTTCATGCACTTTTAACCATTCCATAAATCTTGTGTTTAGGGCCCCTGGAAGCATGAAAATCACTTTAAACATGCAAATTTTAGCTCTAACACTGATGATCCACCTACAAATGTGAACTGACGTTCAAAAATAAAACATTTGAAAACGGACCATTTTCCACATTTCTGAAGCATGACGTAATGGGGGGGTGTTATCTCTTTTGTCAAAAATCAGCCGTTTTTGCTTGAACATTAAATGCCTCCAAATAGTATTTAATTCACTTCCCGAGCCCCTGGAAGCATGAAAATCACTTTAAACATGCTAATTTGAGCTCTAACACTGATGATCCACCTACAAATGTGAACTGACGTTCAAAAAAAAAACATTTGAAAATGGACCATTTTCCACATTTCTGAAGCATGACGTAATGGGGGGGGTGTTATCTCTTTTGTCGAAAATCAGCCGTTTTTGCTTGAACATTAAATGCCTCCAAATGGTATTTAATTCACTTCCCGAGCCCCTGGAAGCATGAAAATCACTTTAAACATGCTAATTTTAGCTCTAACACTGATGATCCACCTACAAATGTGAACTGATGTTCAAAAATAAAACATTTGAAAACGGACCATTTTCCACATTTCTGAAGCATGACGGGGGGGGTGTTATCTCTTTTGTCGAAAATCAGCCGTTTTTGCTTGATCATTAAATGCCTCCAAATGGTATTTAATTAACTTCCCAAGCCCCTGGAAGCATGAAAATCACTTTAAACATGCTAATTGTAGCTCTAACACTGATGATCCACCTACAAATGTGAACTGACATTCAAAAATAAAACATTTGAAAACGGACCATTTTCCACATTTCTGAAGCATGACGTAATGGGGGGTGTTATCTCTTTTGTCGAAAATCAGCCGTTTTTGCTTGAACATTAAATGCCTCCAAATGGTATTTAATTAACTTCCTGGGGTGAAGAAACTCTTTTTGAGAACTCAGAGTGAGTAAATTGGCCATTTTCATGCACTTTTAACCATTCCATAAAACTTGTGTTTAGGGCCCTGGAAGCATGAAAATCACTTTAAACATGCTAATTTTAGCTCTAACACTGATGATCCACCTACAAATGTGAACTGATGTTCAAAAATTAAACATTTGAAAACAGACCCTTTTCCACATTTCTGTAGCATGACGTAATGGGGGGGTGTTATCTCTTTTGTCGAAAATCAGCCGTTTTTGCTTGAACATTAAATGCCTCCAAATGGTATTTAATTAACTTTATTTAATTAACTTCCCGGGGTGAAGAAACCCTTTTTAAGAACTCAGATTGAGTAAATTGGCCATTTTCATGCACTTTTAACCATTCCATAAATCTTGTGTTTAGGGGCCCTGGAAGCATGAAAATCACTTTAAACATGCTAATTTTAGCTCTAAGACTGATGATCCACCTACAAATGTGAACTGACGTTCAAAAATAAAACATTTGAAAACGGACCATTTTCCACATTTCTGAAGCATGACGTAATGGGGGGTGTTATCTCTTTTGTCGAAAATCAGCCGTTTTTGCTTGAACATTAAATGCCTCCAAATGGTGTTTAATTAACTTCCCGGTGTGAAGAACCCCTTTTTAAGAACTCAGAGTGAGTAAATTGGCCATTTTCATGCACTTTTAACCATTCCATAAATCTTGTGTTTAGGGCCCCTGGAAGCATGAAAATCACTTTAAACATGCTAATTTTAGCTCTAACACTGATGACCAACCTACAAATTTGAACTGACGTTCAAAAATAAAACATTTGAAAACGGACCATTTTCCACATTTCTGAAGCATGACGTAGTGGGGGGTGTTATCTCTTTTGTCGAAAATCAGCCGTTTTTGCTTGAACATTTAATGCCTCCAAATGGTATTTAATTCACTTCCCGAGCCCCTGGAAGCATGAAAATCACTTTAAACATGCTAATTTTAGCTCTAACACGGATGATCCACCTACAAATGTTAACTGACGTTCAAAAATAAAACATTGGAAAACGGACTTTTTTCTACATTTCTGAAGCATGACGTAATGGGGGGTGTTATCTCTTTTGTCGAAAATCAGCCGTTTTTGCTTGAACATTAAATGCCTCCAAATGGTATTTAATTCACTTCCCAAGCCCGTGGAAGCATGAAAATCACTTTAAACATGCTAATTTTAGCTCTAACACTGATGATCCACCTACAAATGTGAACTCACGTTCAAAAATAAAACATTTGAAAACGGACCATTTTCCACATTTCTGAAGCATGACGTAATGGGGGGTGTTATCTCTTTTGTCGAAAATCAGCCGTTTTTGCTTGAACATTAAATGCCTCCAAATGGTATTTAATTAACTTCCCGGGGTGAAGAAACCCTTTTTGAGAACTCAGAGTGAGTAAATTGGCCATTTTCATGCACTTTTAACCATTCCATAAATCTTGTGTTTAGGGCCCCTGGAAGCATGAAAATCACTTTAAACATGCTAATTTTAGCTCTAACACTGATGACCAACCTACAAATTTGAACTGACGTTCAAAAATAAAACATTTGAAAACGGACCATTCTCCACATTTCTGAAGCATGACGTAGTGGGGGGTGTTATCTCTTTTGTCGAAAATCAGCCGTTTTTGCTTGAACATTTAATGCCTCCAAATGGTATTTAATTCACTTCCCGAGCCCCTGGAAGCATGAAAATCACTTTAAACATGCTAATTTTAGCTCTAACACGGATGATCCACCTACAAATGTGAACTGACGTTCAAAAATAAAACATTGGAAAACGGACTTTTTTCTACATTTCTGAAGCATGACGTAATGGGGGGGTGTTATCTCTTTTGTCGAAAATCAGCCGTTTTTGCTTGAACATTAAATGCCTCCAAATGGTATTTAATTCACTTCCCAAGCCCGTGGAAGCATGAAAATCACTTTAAACATGCTAATTTTAGCTCTAACACTGATGATCCACCTACAAATGTGAACTCACGTTCAAAAATAAAACATTTGAAAACGGACCATTTTCCACATTTCTGAAGCATGACGTAATGGGGGGTGTTATCTCTTTTGTCGAAAATCAGCCGTTTTTGCTTGAACATTAAATGCCTCCAAATGGTATTTAATTAACTTCCCGGGGTGAAGAAACCCTTTTTGAGAACTCAGAGTGAGTAAATTGGCCATTTTCATGCACTTTTAACCATTCCATAAAACTTGTGTTTAGGGCCCCTGGAAGCATGAAAATCACTTTAAACATGCTAATTTTAGCTCTAACACTGATGATCCACCTACAAATGTGAACTGATGTTCAAAAATAAAACATTTGAAACGGACCATTTTCCACATTTCTAAAGCATGACGTAATGGGGGGGTGTTATCTCTTTTGTCGAAAATCAGCCGTTTTTGCTTGAACATTAAATGCCTCCAAATGGTATTTAATTAACTTTATTTAATTAACTTCCCGAGGTGAAGAAACCCTTTTTGAGAACTCAGAGTGAGTAAATTGGCCATTTTCATGCACTTTTAACCATTCCATAAAACTTGTGTTTAGGGCCCCTGGAAGCATGAAAATCACTTTAAACATGCTAATTTTAGCTCTAACACTGATGATCCACCTACAAATGTGAACTGATGTTCAAAAATAAAACATTTGAAAACGGACCATTTTCCACATTTCTGAAGCATGACGTAATGGGGGGGTGTTATCTCTTTTGTCGAAAATCAGCCGTTTTTGCTTGAACATTAAATGCCTCCAAATGGTATTTAATTAACTTTATTTAATTAACTTCCCCGGGTGAAGAAACCCTTTTTGAGAACTCAGATTGAGTAAATTGGCCATTTTCATGCACTTTTAACCATTCCATAAATCTTGTGTTTAGGGCCCCTGGAAGCATGAAAATCACTTTAAACATGCTAATTTTAGCTCTAACACTGATGATCCACCTACAAATGTGAACTGATGTTCAAAAATAAAACATTTGAAAAGGGACCATTTTCCACATTTCTGAAGCATGACGTAATGGGGGGGGGGGGTGTTATCTCTTTTGTCGAAAATCAGCCGTTTTTCCTTGAACATTAAATGCCTCCAAATGGTATTTAATTAACTTCCAGAGCCCCTGGAAGCATGAAAATCACTTTAAACATGCTAATTTTAGCTCTAACACTGATGATCCACCTACAAATGTGAACTGACGTTCAAAAATAAAACATTTGAAAACGGACCATTTTCCACATTTCTGAAGCATGACGTAATGGGGGGGTGTTATCTCTTTTGTCAAAAATCAGCCGTTTTTGCTTGAACATTAAATGCCTCCAAATAGTATTTAATTCACTTCCCGAGCCCCTGGAAGCATGAAAATCACTTTAAACATGCTAATTTTAGCTCTAACACTGATGATCCACCTACAAATGTGAACTGACGTTCAAAAATAAAACATTTGAAAATGGACCATTTTCCACATTTCTGAAGCATGACGTAATGGGGGGGTGTTATCTCTTTTGTCGAAAATCAGCCGTTTTTGCTTGAACATTAAATGCCTCCAAATGGTATTTAATTCACTTCCCGAGCCCCTGGAAGCATGAAAATCACTTTAAACATGCTAATTTTAGCTCTAACACTGATGATCCACCTACAAATGTGAACTGACGTTCAAAAATAAAACATTTGAAAACGGACCATTTTCCACATTTCTGAAGCATGACTTAATGGGGGGGTGTTATCTCTTTTGTCGAAAATCAGCCGTTTTTGCTTGAACATTAAATGCCTCCAAATGGTATTTAATTAACTTCCCGAGCCCCTGGAAGCATGAAAATCACTTTAAACATGCTAATTTTAGCTCTAACACTGATGATCCACCTACAAATGTGAACTGACGTTCAAAAATAAAACATTTGAAAACGGACCATTTTCCACATTTCTGAAGCATGACGTAATGGGGGGTGTTATCTCTTTTGTCGAAAATCAGCCGTTTTTGCTTGAACATTAAATGCCTCCAAATGGTATTTAATTAACTTCCCGGGGTGAAGAAACTCTTTTTGAGAACTCAGAGTGAGTAAATTGGCAATTTTCATGCACTTTTAACCATTCCATAAAACTTGTGTTTAGGGCCCTGGAAGCATGAAAATCACTTTAAACATGCTAATTTTAGCTCTAACACTGATGATCCACCTACAAATGTGAACTGATGTTCAAAAATTAAACATTTGAAAACAGACCCTTTTCCACATTTCTGAAGCATGACGTAATGGGGGGGTGTTATCTCTTTTGTCGAAAATCAGCCGTTTTTGCTTGAACATTAAATGCCTCCAAATGGTATTTAATTAACTTTATTTAATTAACTTCCCGGGGTGAAGAAACCCTTTTTAAAAACTCAGATTGAGTAAATTGGCCATTTTCATGCACTTTTAACCATTCCATAAATCTTGTGTTTAGGGGCCCTGGAAGCATGAAAATCACTTTAAACATGCTAATTTTAGCTCTAAGACTGATGATCCACCTACAAATGTGAACTGACGTTCAAAAATAAAACATTTGAAAACGGACCATTTTCCACATTTCTGAAGCATGACGTAATGGGGGGTGTTATCTCTTTTGTCGAAAATCAGCCGTTTTTGCTTGAACATTAAATGCCTCCAAATGGTGTTTAATTAACTTCCCGGTGTGAAGAAACCCTTTTTAAGAACTCAGAGTGAGTAAATTGGCCATTTTCATGCACTTTTAACCATTCCATAAATCTTGTGTTTAGGGCCCCTGGAAGCATGAAAATCACTTTAAACATGCTAATTTTAGCTCTAACACTGATGACCAACCTACAAATTTGAACTGACGTTCAAAAATAAAACATTTGAAAACGGACCATTTTCCACATTTCTGAAGCATGACGTAGTGGGGGGTGTTATCTCTTTTGTCGAAAATCAGCCGTTTTTGCTTGAACATTTAATGCCTCCAAATGGTATTTAATTCACTTCCCGAGCCCCTGGAAGCATGAAAATCACTTTAAACATGCTAATTTTAGCTCTAACACGGATGATCCACCTACAAATGTGAACTGACGTTCAAAAATAAAACATTGGAAAACGGACTTTTTTCTACATTTCTGAAGCATGACGTAATGGGGGGGTGTTATCTCTTTTGTCGAAAATCAGCCGTTTTTGCTTGAACATTAAATGCCTCCAAATGGTATTTAATTCACTTCCCAAGCCCGTGGAAGCATGAAAATCACTTTAAACATGCTAATTTTAGCTCTAACACTGATGATCCACCTACAAATGTGAACTCACGTTCAAAAATAAAACATTTGAAAACGGACCATTTTCCACATTTCTGAAGCATGACGTAATGGGGGGTGTTATCTCTTTTGTCGAAAATCAGCCGTTTTTGCTTGAACATTAAATGCCTCCAAATGGTATTTAATTAACTTCCCGGGGTGAAGAAACCCTTTTTGAGAACTCAGAGTGAGTAAATTGGCCATTTTCATGCACTTTTAACCATTCCATAAATCTTGTGTTTAGGGCCCCTGGAAGCATGAAAATCACTTTAAACATGCTAATTTTAGCTCTAACACTGATGACCAACCTACAAATTTGAACTGACGTTCAAAAATAAAACATTTGAAAACGGACCATTCTCCACATTTCTGAAGCATGACGTAGTGGGGGGTGTTATCTCTTTTGTCGAAAATCAGCCGTTTTTGCTTGAACATTTAATGCCTCCAAATGGTATTTAATTCACTTCCCGAGCCCCTGGAAGCATGAAAATCACTTTAAACATGCTAATTTTAGCTCTAACACGGATGATCCACCTACAAATGTGAACTGACGTTCAAAAATAAAACATTGGAAAACGGACTTTTTTCTACATTTCTGAAGCATGACGTAATGGGGGGGTGTTATCTCTTTTGTCGAAAATCAGCTGTTTTTGCTTGAACATTAAATGCCCCCAAATGGTATTTAATTCACTTCCCAAGCCCGTGGAAGCATGAAAATCACTTTAAACATGCTAATTTTAGCTCTAACACTGATGATCCACCTACAAATGTGAACTCACATTCAAAAATAAAACATTTGAAAACGGACCATTTTCCACATTTCTGAAGCATGACGTAATGGGGGGTGTTATCTCTTTTGTCGAAAATCAGCCGTTTTTGCTTGAACATTAAATGCCTCCAAATGGTATTTAATTAACTTCCCGGGGTGAAGAAACCCTTTTTTAGAACTCAGAGTGAGTAAATTGGCCATTTTCATGCACTTTTAACCATTCCATAAAACTTGTGTTTAGGGCCCCTGGAAGCATGACAATCACTTTAAACATGCTAATTTTAGCTCTAACACTGATGATCCACCTACAAATGTGAACTGATGTTCAAAAATAAAACATTTGAAACGGACCATTTTCCACATTTCTAAAGCATGACGTAATGGGGGGGTGTTATCTCTTTTGTCGAAAATCAGCCGTTTTTGCTTGAACATTAAATGCCTCCAAATGGTATTTAATTAACTTTATTTAATTAACTTCCCGAGGTGAAGAAACCCTTTTTGAGAACTCAGAGTGAGTAAATTGGCCATTTTCATGCACTTTTAACCATTCCATAAAACTTGTGTTTAGGGCCCCTGGAAGCATGAAAATCACTTTAAACATGCTAATTTTAGCTCTAACACTGATGATCCACCTACAAATGTGAACTGATGTTCACAAATAAAACATTTGAAAACGGACCATTTTCCACATTTCTGAAGCATGACGTAATGGGGGGGTGTTATCTCTTTTGTCGAAAATCAGCCGTTTTTGCTTGAACATTAAATGCCTCCAAATGGTATTTAATTAACTTTATTTAATTAACTTCCCCGGGGTGAAGAAACCCTTTTTGAGAACTCAGATTGAGTAAATTGGCCATTTTCATGCACTTTTAACCATTCCATAAATCTTGTGTTTAGGGCCCCTGGAAGCATGAAAATCACTTTAAACATGCTAATTTTAGCTCTAACACTGATGATCCACCTACAAATGTGAACTGATGTTCAAAAATAAAACATTTGAATAGGGACCATTTTCCACATTTCTGAAGCATGACGTAATGGGGGGGGGTGTTATCTCTTTTGTCGAAAATCAGCCGTTTTTCCTTGAACATTAAATGCCTCCAAATGGTATTTAATTAACTTCCAGAGCCCCTGGGAGCATGAAAATCACTTTAAACATGCTAATTTTAGCTCTAACACTGATGATCCACCTACAAATGTGAACTGACGTTCAAAAATAAAACATTTGAAAACGGACCATTTTCCACATTTCTGAAGCATGACGTAATGGGGGGTTGTTATCTCTTTTGTCAAAAATCTGCCGTTTTTGCTTGAACATTAAATGCCTCCAAATAGTATTTAATTCACTTCCCGAGCCCCTGGAAGCATGAAAATCACTTTAAACATGCTAATTTTAGCTCTAACACTGATGATCCACCTACAAATGTGAACTGACGTTCAAAAATAAAACATTTGAAAATGGACCATTTTCCACATTTCTGAAGCATGACGTAATGGGGGGGGTGTTATCTCTTTTGTCGAAAATCAGCCATTTTTGCTTGAACATTAAATGCCTCCAAATGGTATTTAATTCACTTCCCGAGCCCCTGGAAGCATGAAAATCACTTTAAACATGCTAATTTTAGCTCTAACACTGATGATCCACCTACAAATGTGAACTGATGTTCAAAAATAAAACATTTGAAAACGGACCATTTTCCACATTTCTGAAGCATGACGGGGGGGTGTTATCTCTTTTGTCGAAAATCAGCCGTTTTTGCTTGATCATTAAATGCCTCCAAATGGTATTTAATTAACTTCCCGGGGTGAAGAAACCCTTTTTGAGAACTCAGAGTGAGTAAATTGGCCATTTTCATGCACTTTTAACCATTCCATAAATCTTGTGTTTAGGGCCCCTGGAAGCATGAAAATCACTTTAAACATGCTAATTTTAGCTCTAACACTGATGATCCAACTACAAATGTAAACTGACGTTCAAAAATAAAACATTTGAAAAGGGACCATTTTCCACATTTCTGAAGCATGACGTAATGGGGGGGGGGTGTTATCTCTTTTGTCGAAAATCAGCCGTTTTGCTTGAACATTAAATGCCTCCAAATGGTATTTTATTAACTTCCCGAGCCCCTGGAAGCATGAAAATCACTTTAAACATGCTAATTTTAGCTCTAACACTGATGATCCACCTACAAATGTGAACTGACGTTCAAAAATAAAACATTTGAAAACGGACCATTTTCCACATTATTGAAGCATGACGTAATGGGGGGTGTTATCTCTTTTGTCGAAAATCAGCCGTTTTTGCTTGAACATTAAATGCCTCCAAATGGTATTTAATTAACTTCCCGAGCCCCTGGAAGCATGAAAATCACTTTAAACATGCTAATTTTAGCTCTAACACTGATGATCCACCTACAAATGTGAACTGACGTTCAAAAATAAAACATTTGAAAACGGACCATTTTCCACATTTCTGAAGCATGACGTAATGGGGGGGTGTTATCTCTTTTGTCAAAAATCAGCCGTTTTTGCTTGAACATTAAATGCCTCCAAATGGTATTTTATTAACTTCCCGAGCCCCTGGAAGCATGAAAATCACTTTAAACATGCTAATTTTAGCTCTAACACTGATGATCCACCTACAAATGTGAACTGACGTTCAAAAATAAAACATTTGAAAACGGACCATTTTCCACATTTCTGAAGCATGACGTAATGGGGGGGTGTTATCTCATTTGTCAAAAATCAGCCATTTTTGCTTGAACATTAAATGCCTCCAAATAGTATTTAATTCACTTCCCGAGCCCCTGGAAGCATGAAAATCACTTTAAACATGCTAATTTTAGCTCTAACACTGATGATCCACCTACAAACGTGAACTGACGTTCAAAAATAAAACATTTGAAAACGGACCATTTTCCACATTTCTGAAGCATGACGTAATGGGGGGGTGTTATCTCTTTTGTCGAAAATCAGCCGTTTTTGCTTGAACATTAAATGCCTCCAAATGGTATTTAATTCACTTCCTGAGCCCCTGGAAGCATGAAAATCACTTTAAACATGCTAATTTTAGCTCTAACACTGATGATCCACCTACAAATGTGAACTGATGTTCAAAAATAAAAAATTTGAAAACAGACCATTTTCCACATTTCTGAAGCATGACGGGGGGTGTTATCTCTTTTGTCGAAAATCAGCCGTTTTTGCTTGAACATTAAATGCCTCCAAATGGTATTTAATTAACTTCCCGGGGTGAAGAAACCCTTTTTGAGAACTCAGAGTGAGTAAATTGGCCATTTTCATGCACTTTTAACCATTCCATAAATCTTGTGTTTAGGGCCCCTGGAAGCATGAAAATCACTTTAAACATGCTAATTTTAGCTCTAACACTGATGATCCAACTACAAATGTAAACTGGCGTTCAAAAATAAAACATTTGAAAAGGGACCATTTTCCACATTTCTGAAGCATGACGTAATGGGGGGGGGGGTGTTATCTCTTTTGTCGAAAATCAGCCGTTTTTGCTTGAACACTAAATGCCTCCAAATGGTATTTAATTAACTTCCCGAGCCCCTGGAAGCATGAAAATCACTTTAAACATGCTAATTTTAGCTCTAACACTGATGATCCACCTACAAATGTGAACTGACGTTCAAAAATAAAACATTTGAAAACGGACCATTTTCCACATTTCTGAAGCATGACGTAATGGGGGGGTGTTATCTCTTTTGTCAAAAATCTTCCGTTTTTGCTTGAACATTAAATGCCTCCAAATAGTATTTAATTCACTTCCCGAGCCCCTGGAAGCATGAAAATCACTTTAAACATGCTAATTTTAGCTCTAACACTGATGATCCACCTACAAATGTGAACTGACGTTCAAAAATAAAACATTTGAAAACGGACCATTTTCCACATTTCTGAAGCATGACGTAATGGGGGGGTGTTATCTCTTTTGTCGAAAATCAGCCGTTTTTGCTTGAACATTAAATGCCTCCAAATGATATTTAATTAACTTTATTTAATTAGCTTCCCGGGGTGAAGAAACCCCTTTTGAGAACTCAGAGTGAGTAAATTGGCCATTTTCATGCACTTTTAACCATTCCATAAATCTTATGTTTAGGGCCCCTGGAAGCATGAAAATCACTTTAAACATGCTAATTTTAGCTCTAACACTGATGATCCACCTCCAAATGTGAACTGACGTTCAAAAATAAAACATTTGAAAACAGACCATTTTCCACATTTCTGAAGCATGACGTAATGGGGGGGGTGTTATCTCTTTTCTCGAAAATCAGCCGTTTTTGCTTGAACATTAAATGCCTCCAAATGGTATTTAATTAACTTTATTTAATTAACTTCCCGGGGTGAAGAAACCCTTTTTGAGAACTCAGAGTGAGTAAATTGGCCATTTTCATGCACTTTTAACCATTCCATAAATCTTGTGTTTAGGCCCCCTGGAAGCATGAAAATCACTTTAAACATGCTAATTTTAGCTCTAACACTGATGATCCACCTACAAATGTGAACTGACTTTCAAAAATAAAACATTTGAAAACGGACCATTTTCCACATTTCTGAAGCATGACGGGGGGGTGTTATCTCTTTTGTCGAAAATCAGCCGTTTTTGCTTGATCATTAAATGCCTCCAAATGGTATTTAATTAACTTCCCGGGGTGAAGAAACCCTTTTTGAGAACTCAGAGTGAGTAAATTGGCCATTTTCATGCACTTTTAACCATTCCATAAATCTTGTGTTTAGGGACCCTGGAAGCATGAAAATCACTTTAAACATGCTAATTTTAGCTCTAACACTGATGATCCAACTACAAATGTAAACTGGCGTTCAAAAATAAAACATTTGAAAAGGGACCATTTTCCACATTTCTGAAGCATGACGTAATGGGGGGGGTGTTATCTCTTTTGTCGAAAATCAGCCGTTTTTGCTTGAACATTAAATGCCTCCAAATGGTATTTAGTTAACTTCCCGAGCCCCTGGAAGCATGAAAATCACTTTAAACATGCTAATTTTAGCTCTAACACTGATGATCCACCTAAAAATGTGAACTGACGTTCAAAAATAAAACATTTGAAAACGGACCATTTTCAGCATTTCTGAAGCATGACGTAATGGGGGGGTGTTATCTCTTTTGTCAAAAATCTTCCGTTTTTGCTTGAACATTAAATGCCTCCAAATAGTATTTAATTCACTTCCCGAGCCCCTGGAAGCATGAAAATCACTTTAAACATGCTAATTGTAGCTCTAACACTGATGATCCACCTACAAACGTGAACTGACGTTCAAAAATAAAACATTTGAAAACGGACCATTTTTCACATTTCTGAAGAATGACGTAATGGGGGGGTATTATCTCTTTTGTCGAAAATCAGCCGTTTTTGCTTGAACATTAAATGCCTCCAAATGGTATTTAATTCACTTCCCGAGCCCCTGGAAGCATGAAAATCACTTTAAACATGCTAATTTTAGCTCTAACACTGATGATCCACCTACAAATGTGAACTGACGTTCAAAAATAAAACATTTGAAAACGGACCATTTTCCACATTTCTGAAGCATGACGTAATGGGGGGGTGTTATCTCTTTTGTCAAAAATCTTCCGTTTTTGCTTGAACATTAAATGCCTCCAAATAGTATTTAATTCACTTCCCGAGCCCCTGGAAGCATGAAAATCACTTTAAACATGCTAATTTTAGCTCTAACACTGATGATCCACCTACAAATGTGAACTGACGTTCAAAAATAAAACATTTGAAAACGGACCATTTTCCACATTTCTGAAGCATGACGTAATGGGGGGGTGTTATCTCTTTTGTCGAAAATCAGCCGTTTTTGCTTGAACATTAAATGCCTCCAAATGGTATTTAATTAACTTTATTTAATTAGCTTCCCGGGGTGAAGAATCCCCTTTTGAGAACTCAGAGTGACTAAATTGGCCATTTTCATGCACTTTTAACCATTCCATAAATCTTATGTTTAGGGCCCCTGGAAGCATGAAAATCACTTTAAACATGCTAATTTTAGCTCTAACACTGATGATCCACCTGCAAATGTGAACTGACGTTCAAAAATAAAACATTTGAAAACAGACCATTTTCCACATTTCTGAAGCATGACGTAATGGGGGGGTGTTATCTCTTTTGTCGAAAATCAGCCGTTTTTGCTTGAACATTAAATGCCTCCAAATGGTATTTAATTAACTTTATTTAATTAACTTCCCGGGGTGAAGAAACCCTTTTTGAGAACTCAGAGTGAGTAAATTGGCCATTTTCATGCACTTTTAACCATTCCATAAATCTTGTGTTTAGGCCCCCTGGAAGCATGAAAATCACTTTAAACATGCTAATTTTAGCTCTAACACTGATGATCCACCTACAAATGTGAACTGACTTTCAAAAATAAAACATTTGAAAACGGACCATTTTCCACATTTCTGAAGCATGACGGGGGGGTGTTATCTCTTTTGTCGAAAATCAGCCGTTTTTGCTTGATCATTAAATGCCTCCAAATGGTATTTAATTAACTTCCCGGGGTGAAGAAACCCTTTTTGAGAACTCAGAGTGAGTAAATTGGCCATTTTCATGCACTTTTAACCATTCCATAAATCTTGTGTTTAGGGCTCCTGGAAGCATGAAAATCACTTTAAACATGCAAATTTTAGCTCTAACACTGATGATCCAACTACAAATGTAAACTGACGTTCAAAAATAAAACATTTGAAAAGGGACCATTTTCCACATTTCTGAAGCATGACGTAATGGGGGGGGGGGTGTTATCTCTTTTGTCAAAAATCAGCCGTTTTTGCTTGAACATTAAATGCCTCCAAATGGTATTTTATTAACTTCCCGAGCCCCTGGAAGCATGAAAATCACTTTAAACATGCTAATTTTAGCTCTAACACTGATGATCCACCTACAAATGTGAACTGACGTTCAAAAATAAAACATTTGAAAACGGACCATTTTCCACATTACTGAAGCATGACGTAATGGGGGGTGTTATCTCTTTCGTCGAAAATCAGCCGTTTTTGCTTGAACATTAAATGCCTCCAAATGGTATTTAATTAACTTCCCGAGCCCCTGGAAGCATGAAAATCACTTTAAACATGCTAATTTTAGCTCTAACACTGATGATCCACCTACAAATGTGAACTGACGTTCAAAAATGAAACATTTGAAAACGGACCATTTTCCACATTTCTGAAGCATGACGTAATGGGGGGGTGTTATCTCTTTTGTCAAAAATCAGCCGTTTTTGCTTGAACATTAAATGCCTCCAAATGGTATTTTATTAACTTCCCGAGCCCCTGGAAGCATGAAAATCACTTTAAACATGCTAATTTTAGCTCTAACACTGATGATCCACCTACAAATGTGAACTGACGTTCAAAAATAAAACATTTGAAAATGGACCATTTTCCACATTTCTGAAGCATGACGTAATGGGGGGGGTGTTATCTCTTTTGTCAAAAATCAGCCATTTTTGCTTGAACATTAAATGCCTCCAAATAGTATTTAATTCACTTCCCGAGCCCCTGGAAGCATGAAAATCACTTTAAACATGCTAATTGTAGCTCTAACCCTGATGATCCACCTACAAACGTGAACTGACGTTCAAAAATAAAACATTTGAAAACGGACCATTTTCCACATTTCTGAAGAATGACGTAATGGGGGGGTGTTATCTCTTTTGTCGAAAATCAGCCGTTTTTGCTTGAACATTAAATGCCTCCAAATGGTATTTAATTCACTTCCCGAGCCCCTGGAAGCATGAAAATCACTTTAAACATGCTAATTTTAGCTCTAACACTGATGATCCACCTACAAATGTGAACTGATGTTCAAAAATAAAACATTTGAAAACAGACCATTTTCCACATTTCTGAAGCATGACGGGGGGTGTTATCTCTTTTGTCGAAAATCAGCCGTTTTTGCTTGAACATTAAATGCCTCCAAATGGTATTTAATTAACTTCCCGGGGTGAAGAAACCCTTTTTGAGAACTCAGAGTGAGTAAATTGGCCATTTTCATGCACTTTTAACCATTCCATAAATCTTGTGTTTAGGGCCCCTGGAAGCATGAAAATCACTTTAAACATGCTAATTTTAGCTCTAACACTGATGATCCAACTACAAATGTAAACTGGCGTTCAAAAATAAAACATTTGAAAAGGGACCATTTTCCACATTTCTGAAGCATGACGTAATGGGGGGGGTGTTATCTCTTTTGTCGAAAATCAGCCGTTTTTGCTTGAACATTAAATGCCTCCAAATGGTATTTAGTTAACTTCCCGAGCCCCTGGAAGCATGAAAATCACTTTAAACATGCTAATTTTAGCTCTAACACTGATGATCCACCTAAAAATGTGAACTGACGTTCAAAAATAAAACATTTGAAAACGGACCATTTTCAGCATTTCTGAAGCATGACGTAATGGGGGGGTGTTATCTCTTTTGTTAAAAATCTTCCGTTTTTGCTTGAACATTAAATGCCTCCAAATAGTATTTAATTCACTTCCCGAGCCCCTGGAAGCATGAAAATCACTTTAAACATGCTAATTGTAGCTCTAACACTGATGATCCACCTACAAACGTGAACTGACGTTCAAAAATAAAACATTTGAAAACGGACCATTTTTCACATTTCTGAAGAATGACGTAATGGGGGGGTGTTATCTCTTTTGTCGAAAATCAGCCGTTTTTGCTTGAACATTAAATGCCTCCAAATGGTATTTAATTCACTTCCCGAGCCCCTGGAAGCATGAAAATCACTTTAAACATGCTAATTTTAGCTCTAACACTGATGATCCACCTACAAATGTGAACTGACGTTCAAAAATAAAACATTTGAAAACGGACCATTTTCCACATTTCTGAAGCATGACGTAATGGGGGGGTGTTATCTCTTTTGTCAAAAATCTTCCGTTTTTGCTTGAACATTAAATGCCTCCAAATAGTATTTAATTCACTTCCCGAGCCCCTGGAAGCATGAAAATCACTTTAAACATGCTAATTTTAGCTCTAACACTGATGATCCACCTACAAATGTGAACTGACGTTCAAAAATAAAACATTTGAAAACGGACCATTTTCCACATTTCTGAAGCATGACGTAATGGGGGGGTGTTATCTCTTTTGTCGAAAATCAGCCGTTTTTGCTTGAACATTAAATGCCTCCAAATGGTATTTAATTACCTTTATTTAATTAGCTTCCCGGGGTGAAGAAACCCCTTTTGAGAACTCAGAGTGAGTAAATTGGCCATTTTCATGCACTTTTAACCATTCCATAAATCTTATGTTTAGGGCCCCTGGAAGCATGAAAATCACTTTAAACATGCTAATTTTAGCTCTAACACTGATGATCCACCTGCAAATGTGAACTGACGTTCAAAAATAAAACATTTGAAAACAGACCATTTTCCACATTTCTGAAGCATGACGTAATGGGGGGGGGTGTTATCTCTTTTCTCGAAAATCAGCCGTTTTTGCTTGAACATTAAATGCCTCCAAATGGTATTTAATTAACTTTATTTAATTAACTTCCCGGGGTGAAGAAACCCTTTTTGAGAACTCAGAGTGAGTAAATTGGCCATTTTCATGCACTTTTAACCATTCCATAAATCTTGTGTTTAGGCCCCCTGGAAGCATGAAAATCACTTTAAACATGCTAATTTTAGCTCTAACACTGATGATCCACCTACAAATGTGAACTGACTTTCAAAAATAAAACATTTGAAAACGGACCATTTTCCACATTTCTGAAGCATGACGGGGGGGGTGTTATCTCTTTTGTCGAAAATCAGCCGTTTTTGCTTGATCATTAAATGCCTCCAAATGGTATTTAATTAACTTCCCGGGGTGAAGAAACCCTTTTTGAGAACTCAGAGTGAGTAAATTGGCCATTTTCATGCACTTTTAACCATTCCATAAATCTTGTGTTTAGGGACCCTGGAAGCATGAAAATCACTTTAAACATGCTAATTTTAGCTCTAACACTGATGATCCAACTACAAATGTAAACTGGCGTTCAAAAATAAAACATTTGAAAAGGGACCATTTTCCACATTTCTGAAGCATGACGTAATGGGGGGGGTGTTATCTCTTTTGTCGAAAATCAGCCGTTTTTGCTTGAACATTAAATGCCTCCAAATGGTATTTAGTTAACTTCATGAGCCCCTGGAAGCATGAAAATCACTTTAAACATGCTAATTTTAGCTCTAACACTGATGATCCACCTAAAAATGTGAACTGACGTTCAAAAATAAAACATTTGAAAACGGACCATTTTCAGCATTTCTGAAGCATGACGTAATGGGGGGGTGTTATCTCTTTTGTCAAAAATCTTCCGTTTTTGCTTGAACATTAAATGCCTCCAAATAGTATTTAATTCACTTCCCGAGCCCCTGGAAGCATGAAAATCACTTTAAACATGCTAATTGTAGCTCTAACACTGATGATCCACCTACAAACGTGAACTGACGTTCAAAAATAAAACATTTGAAAACGGACCATTTTTCACATTTCTGAAGAATGACGTAATGGGGGGGTGTTATCTCTTTTGTCGAAAATCAGCCGTTTTTGCTTGAACATTAAATGCCTCCAAATGGTATTTAATTCACTTCCCGAGCCCCTGGAAGCATGAAAATCACTTTAAACATGCTAATTTTAGCTCTAACACTGATGATCCACCTACAAATGTGAACTGACGTTCAAAAATAAAACATTTGAAAACGGACCATTTTCCACATTTCTGAAGCATGACGTAATGGGGGGGTGTTATCTCTTTTGTCAAAAATCTTCCGTTTTTGCTTGAACATTAAATGCCTCCAAATAGTATTTAATTCACTTCCCGAGCCCCTGGAAGCATGAAAATCACTTTAAACATGCTAATTTTAGCTCTAACACTGATGATCCACCTACAAATGTGAACTGACGTTCAAAAATAAAACATTTGAAAACGGACCATTTTCCACATTTCTGAAGCATGACGTAATGGGGGGGTGTTATCTCTTTTGTCGAAAATCAGCCGTTTTTGCTTGAACATTAAATGCCTCCAAATGGTATTTAATTAACTTTATTTAATTAGCTTCCCGGGGTGAAGAAACCCCTTTTGAGAACTCAGAGTGACTAAATTGGCCATTTTCATGCACTTTTAACCATTCCATAAATCTTATGTTTAGGGCCCCTGGAAGCATGAAAATCACTTTAAACATGCTAATTTTAGCTCTAACACTGATGATCCACCTGCAAATGTGAACTGACGTTCAAAAATAAAACATTTGAAAACAGACCATTTTCCACATTTCTGAAGCATGACGTAATGGGGGGGTGTTATCTCTTTTGTCGAAAATCAGCCGTTTTTGCTTGAACATTAAATGCCTCCAAATGGTATTTAATTAACTTTATTTAATTAACTTCCCGGGGTGAAGAAACCCTTTTTGAGAACTCAGAGTGAGTAAATTGGCCATTTTCATGCACTTTTAACCATTCCATAAATCTTGTGTTTAGGCCCCCTGGAAGCATGAAAATCACTTTAAACATGCAAATTTTAGCTCTAACACTGATGATCCACCTACAAATGTGAACTGACTTTCAAAAATAAAACATTTGAAAACGGACCATTTTCCACATTTCTGAAGCATGACGGGGGGGTGTTATCTCTTTTGTCGAAAATCAGCCGTTTTTGCTTGATCATTAAATGCCTCCAAATGGTATTTAATTAACTTCCCGGGGTGAAGAAACCCTTTTTGAGAACTCAGAGTGAGTAAATTGGCCATTTTCATGCACTTTTAACCATTCCATAAATCTTGTGTTTAGGGCTCCTGGAAGCATGAAAATCACTTTAAACATGCAAATTTTAGCTCTAACACTGATGATCCAACTACAAATGTAAACTGACGTTCAAAAATAAAACATTTGAAAAGGGACCATTTTCCACATTTCTGAAGCATGACGTAATGGGGGGGGGGTGTTATCTCTTTTGTCAAAAATCAGCCGTTTTTGCTTGAACATTAAATGCTTCCAAATGGTATTTTATTAACTTCCCGAGCCCCTGGAAGCATGAAAATCACTTTAAACATGCTAATTTTAGCTCTAACACTGATGATCCACCTACAAATGTGAACTGACGTTCAAAAATAAAACATTTGAAAACGGACCATTTTCCACATTACTGAAGCATGACGTAATGGGGGGTGTTATCTCTTTCGTCGAAAATCAGCCGTTTTTGCTTGAACATTAAATGCCTCCAAATGGTATTTAATTAACTTCCCGAGCCCCTGGAAGCATGAAAATCACTTTAAACATGCTAATTTTAGCTCTAACACTGATGATCCACCTACAAATGTGAACTGACGTTCAAAAATGAAACATTTGAAAACGGACCATTTTCCACATTTCTGAAGCATGACGTAATGGGGGGGTGTTATCTCTTTTGTCAAAAATCAGCCGTTTTTGCTTGAACATTAAATGCCTCCAAATGGTATTTTATTAACTTCCCGAGCCCCTGGAAGCATGAAAATCACTTTAAACATGCTAATTTTAGCTCTAACACTGATGATCCACCTACAAATGTGAACTGACGTTCAAAAATAAAACATTTGAAAATGGACCATTTTCCACATTTCTGAAGCATGACGTAATGGGGGGGGGTGTTATCTCTTTTGTCAAAAATCAGCCATTTTTGCTTGAACATTAAATGCCTCCAAATAGTATTTAATTCACTTCCCGAGCCCCTGGAAGCATGAAAATCACTTTAAACATGCTAATTGTAGCTCTAACCCTGATGATCCACCTACAAACGTGAACTGACGTTCAAAAATAAAACATTTGAAAACGGACCATTTTCCACATTTCTGAAGAATGACGTAATGGGGGGGTGTTATCTCTTTTGTCGAAAATCAGCCGTTTTTGCTTGAACATTAAATGCCTCCAAATGGTATTTAATTCACTTCCCGAGCCCCTGGAAGCATGAAAATCACTTTAAACATGCTAATTTTAGCTCTAACACTGATGATCCACCTACAAATGTGAACTGATGTTCAAAAATAAAACATTTGAAAACAGACCATTTTCCACATTTCTGAAGCATGACGGGGGGTGTTATCTCTTTTGTCGAAAATCAGCCGTTTTTGCTTGAACATTAAATGCCTCCAAATGGTATTTAATTAACTTCCCGGGGTGAAGAAACCCTTTTTGAGAACTCAGAGTGAGTAAATTGGCCATTTTCATGCACTTTTAACCATTCCATAAATCTTGTGTTTAGGGCCCCTGGAAGCATGAAAATCACTTTAAACATGCTAATTTTAGCTCTAACACTGATGATCCAACTACAAATGTAAACTGGCGTTCAAAAATAAAACATTTGAAAAGGGACCATTTTCCACATTTCTGAAGCATGACGTAATGGGGGGGGTGTTATCTCTTTTGTCGAAAATCAGCCGTTTTTGCTTGAACATTAAATGCCTCCAAATGGTATTTAGTTAACTTCCCGAGCCCCTGGAAGCATGAAAATCACTTTAAACATGCTAATTTTAGCTCTAACACTGATGATCCACCTAAAAATGTGAACTGACGTTCAAAAATAAAACATTTGAAAACGGACCATTTTCAGCATTTCTGAAGCATGACGTAATGGGGGGGTGTTATCTCTTTTGTCAAAAATCTTCCGTTTTTGCTTGAACATTAAATGCCTCCAAATAGTATTTAATTCACTTCCCGAGCCCCTGGAAGCATGAAAATCACTTTAAACATGCTAATTGTAGCTCTAACACTGATGATCCACCTACAAACGTGAACTGACGTTCAAAAATAAAACATTTGAAAACGGACCATTTTTCACATTTCTGAAGAATGACGTAATGGGGGGGTGTTATCTCTTTTGTCGAAAATCAGCCGTTTTTGCTTGAACATTGCCTCCAAATGGTATTTAATTCACTTCCCGAGCCCCTGGAAGCATGAAAATCACTTTAAACATGCTAATTTTAGCTCTAACACTGATGATCCACCTACAAATGTGAACTGACGTTCAAAAATAAAACATTTGAAAACGGACCATTTTCCACATTTCTGAAGCATGACGTAATGGGGGGGTGTTATCTCTTTTGTCAAAAATCTTCCGTTTTTGCTTGAACATTAAATGCCTCCAAATAGTATTTAATTCACTTCCCGAGCCCCTGGAAGCATGAAAATCACTTTAAACATGCTAATTTTAGCTCTAACACTGATGATCCACCTACAAATGTGAACTGACGTTCAAAAATAAAACATTTGAAAACGGACCATTTTCCACATTTCTGAAGCATGACGTAATGGGGGGGTGTTATCTCTTTTGTCGAAAATCAGCCGTTTTTGCTTGAACATTAAATGCCTCCAAATGGTATTTAATTACCTTTATTTAATTAGCTTCCCGGGGTGAAGAAACCCCTTTTGAGAACTCAGAGTGAGTAAATTGGCCATTTTCATGCACTTTTAACCATTCCATAAATCTTATGTTTAGGGCCCCTGGAAGCATGAAAATCACTTTAAACATGCTAATTTTAGCTCTAACACTGATGATCCACCTGCAAATGTGAACTGACGTTCAAAAATAAAACATTTGAAAACAGACCATTTTCCACATTTCTGAAGCATGACGTAATGGGGGGGGTGTTATCTCTTTTCTCGAAAATCAGCCGTTTTTGCTTGAACATTAAATGCCTCCAAATGGTATTTAATTAACTTTATTTAATTAACTTCCCGGGGTGAAGAAACCCTTTTTGAGAACTCAGAGTGAGTAAATTGGCCATTTTCATGCACTTTTAACCATTCCATAAATCTTGTGTTTAGGCCCCCTGGAAGCATGAAAATCACTTTAAACATGCTAATTTTAGCTCTAACACTGATGATCCACCTACAAATGTGAACTGACTTTCAAAAATAAAACATTTGAAAACGGACCATTTTCCACATTTCTGAAGCATGACGGGGGGGGTGTTATCTCTTTTGTCGAAAATCAGCCGTTTTTGCTTGATCATTAAATGCCTCCAAATGGTATTTAATTAACTTCCCGGGGTGAAGAAACCCTTTTTGAGAACTCAGAGTGAGTAAATTGGCCATTTTCATGCACTTTTAACCATTCCATAAATCTTGTGTTTAGGGACCCTGGAAGCATGAAAATCACTTTAAACATGCTAATTTTAGCTCTAACACTGATGATCCAACTACAAATGTAAACTGGCGTTCAAAAATAAAACATTTGAAAAGGGACCATTTTCCACATTTCTGAAGCATGACGTAATGGGGGGGGTGTTATCTCTTTTGTCGAAAATCAGCCGTTTTTGCTTGAACATTAAATGCCTCCAAATGGTATTTAGTTAACTTCCCGAGCCCCTGGAAGCATGAAAATCACTTTAAACATGCTAATTTTAGCTCTAACACTGATGATCCACCTAAAAATGTGAACTGACGTTCAAAAATAAAACATTTGAAAACGGACCATTTTCAGCATTTCTGAAGCATGACGTAATGGGGGGGTGTTATCTCTTTTGTCAAAAATCTTCAGTTTTTGCTTGAACATTAAATGCCTCCAAATAGTATTTAATTCACTTCCCGAGCCCCTGGAAGCATGAAAATCACTTTAAACATGCTAATTGTAGCTCTAACACTGATGATCCACCTACAAACGTGAACTGACGTTCAAAAATAAAACATTTGAAAACGGACCATTTTTCACATTTCTGAAGAATGACGTAATGGGGGGGTGTTATCTCTTTTGTCGAAAATCAGCCGTTTTTGCTTGAACATTAAATGCCTCCAAATGGTATTTAATTCACTTCCCGAGCCCCTGGAAGCATGAAAATCACTTTAAACATGCTAATTTTAGCTCTAACACTGATGATCCACCTACAAATGTGAACTGACGTTCAAAAATAAAACATTTGAAAACGGACCATTTTCCACATTTCTGAAGCATGACGTAATGGGGGGGTGTTATCTCTTTTGTCAAAAATCTTCCGTTTTTGCTTGAACATTAAATGCCTCCAAATAGTATTTAATTCACTTCCCGAGCCCCTGGAAGCATGAAAATCACTTTAAACATGCTAATTTTAGCTCTAACACTGATGATCCACCTACAAATGTGAACTGACGTTCAAAAATAAAACATTTGAAAACGGACCATTTTCCACATTTCTGAAGCATGACGTAATGGGGGGGTGTTATCTCTTTTGTCGAAAATCAGCCGTTTTTGCTTGAACATTAAATGCCTCCAAATGGTATTTAATTAACTTTATTTAATTAGCTTCCCGGGGTGAAGAAACCCCTTTTGAGAACTCAGAGTGACTAAATTGGCCATTTTCATGCACTTTTAACCATTCCATAAATCTTATGTTTAGGGCCCCTGGAAGCATGAAAATCACTTTAAACATGCTAATTTTAGCTCTAACATTGATGATCCACCTGCAAATGTGAACTGACGTTCAAAAATAAAACATTTGAAAACAGACCATTTTCCACATTTCTGAAGCATGACGTAATGGGGGGGTGTTATCTCTTTTGTCGAAAATCAGCCGTTTTTGCTTGAACATTAAATGCCTCCAAATGGTATTTAATTAACTTTATTTAATTAACTTCCCGGGGTGAAGAAACCCTTTTTGAGAACTCAGAGTGAGTAAATTGGCCATTTTCATGCACTTTTAACCATTCCATAAATCTTGTGTTTAGGCCCCCTGGAAGCATGAAAATCACTTTAAACATGCAAATTTTAGCTCTAACACTGATGATCCACCTACAAATGTGAACTGACTTTCAAAAATAAAACATTTGAAAACGGACCATTTTCCACATTTCTGAAGCATGACGGGGGGGTGTTATCTCTTTTGTCGAAAATCAGCCGTTTTTGCTTGATCATTAAATGCCTCCAAATGGTATTTAATTAACTTCCCGGGGTGAAGAAACCCTTTTTGAGAACTCAGAGTGAGTAAATTGGCCATTTTCATGCACTTTTAACCATTCCATAAATCTTGTGTTTAGGGCTCCTGGAAGCATGAAAATCACTTTAAACATGCAAATTTTAGCTCTAACACTGATGATCCAACTACAAATGTAAACTGACGTTCAAAAATAAAACATTTGAAAAGGGACCATTTTCCACATTTCTGAAGCATGACGTAATGGGGGGGGGGGTGTTATCTCTTTTGTCAAAAATCAGCCGTTTTTGCTTGAACATTAAATGCCTCCAAATGGTATTTTATTAACTTCCCGAGCCCCTGGAAGCATGAAAATCACTTTAAACATGCTAATTTTAGCTCTAACACTGATGATCCACCTACAAATGTGAACTGACGTTCAAAAATAAAACATTTGAAAACGGACCATTTTCCACATTACTGAAGCATGACGTAATGGGGGGTGTTATCTCTTTCGTCGAAAATCAGCCGTTTTTGCTTGAACATTAAATGCCTCCAAATGGTATTTAATTAACTTCCCGAGCCCCTGGAAGCATGAAAATCACTTTAAACATGCTAATTTTAGCTCTAACACTGATGATCCACCTACAAATGTGAACTGACGTTCAAAAATGAAACATTTGAAAACGGACCATTTTCCACATTTCTGAAGCATGACGTAATGGGGGGGTGTTATCTCTTTTGTCAAAAATCAGCCGTTTTTGCTTGAACATTAAATGCCTCCAAATGGTATTTTATTAACTTCCCGAGCCCCTGGAAGCATGAAAATCACTTTAAACATGCTAATTTTAGCTCTAACACTGATGATCCACCTACAAATGTGAACTGACGTTCAAAAATAAAACATTTGAAAATGGACCATTTTCCACATTTCTGAAGCATGACGTAATGGGGGGGGGTGTTATCTCTTTTGTCAAAAATCAGCCATTTTTGCTTGAACATTAAATGCCTCCAAATAGTATTTAATTCACTTCCCGAGCCCCTGGAAGCATGAAAATCACTTTAAACATGCTAATTGTAGCTCTAACCCTGATGATCCACCTACAAACGTGAACTGACGTTCAAAAATAAAACATTTGAAAACGGACCATTTTCCACATTTCTGAAGAATGACGTAATGGGGGGGTGTTATCTCTTTTGTCGAAAATCAGCCGTTTTTGCTTGAACATTAAATGCCTCCAAATGGTATTTAATTCACTTCCCGAGCCCCTGGAAGCATGAAAATCACTTTAAACATGCTAATTTTAGCTCTAACACTGATGATCCACCTACAAATGTGAACTGATGTTCAAAAATAAAACATTTGAAAACAGACCATTTTCCACATTTCTGAAGCATGACGGGGGGTGTTATCTCTTTTGTCGAAAATCAGCCGTTTTTGCTTGAACATTAAATGCCTCCAAATGGTATTTAATTAACTTCCCGGGGTGAAGAAACCCTTTTTGAGAACTCAGAGTGAGTAAATTGGCCATTTTCATGCACTTTTAACCATTCCATAAATCTTGTGTTTAGGGCCCCTGGAAGCATGAAAATCACTTTAAACATGCTAATTTTAGCTCTAACACTGATGATCCAACTACAAATGTAAACTGGCGTTCAAAAATAAAACATTTGAAAAGGGACCATTTTCCACATTTCTGAAGCATGACGTAATGGGGGGGGTGTTATCTCTTTTGTCGAAAATCAGCCGTTTTTGCTTGAACATTAAATGCCTCCAAATGGTATTTAGTTAACTTCCCGAGCCCCTGGAAGCATGAAAATCACTTTAAACATGCTAATTTTAGCTCTAACACTGATGATCCACCTAAAAATGTGAACTGACGTTCAAAAATAAAACATTTGAAAACGGACCATTTTCAGCATTTCTGAAGCATGACATAATGGGGGGGTGTTATCTCTTTTGTCAAAAATCTTCCGTTTTTGCTTGAACATTAAATGCCTCCAAATAGTATTTAATTCACTTCCCGAGCCCCTGGAAGCATGAAAATCACTTTAAACATGCTAATTGTAGCTCTAACACTGATGATCCACCTACAAACGTGAACTGACGTTCAAAAATAAAACATTTGAAAACGGACCATTTTTCACATTTCTGAAGAATGACGTAATGGGGGGGTGTTATCTCTTTTGTCGAAAATCAGCCGTTTTTGCTTGAACATTAAATGCCTCCAAATGGTATTTAATTCACTTCCCGAGCCCCTGGAAGCATGAAAATCACTTTAAACATGCTAATTTTAGCTCTAACACTGATGATCCACCTACAAATGTGAACTGACGTTCAAAAATAAAACATTTGAAAACGGACCATTTTCCACATTTCTGAAGCATGACGTAATGGGGGGGTGTTATCTCTTTTGTCAAAAATCTTCCGTTTTTGCTTGAACATTAAATGCCTCCAAATAGTATTTAATTCACTTCCCGAGCCCCTGGAAGCATGAAAATCACTTTAAACATGCTAATTTTAGCTCTAACACTGATGATCCACCTACAAATGTGAACTGACGTTCAAAAATAAAACATTTGAAAACGGACCATTTTCCACATTTCTGAAGCATGACGTAATGGGGGGGGTGTTATCTCTTTTGTCGAAAATCAGCCGTTTTTGCTTGAACATTAAATGCCTCCAAATGGTATTTAATTAACTTTATTTAATTAGCTTCCCGGGGTGAAGAAACCCCTTTTGAGAACTCAGAGTGAGTAAATTGGCCATTTTCATGCACTTTTAACCATTCCATAAATCTTATGTTTAGGGCCCCTGGAAGCATGAAAATCACTTTAAACATGCTAATTTTAGCTCTAACACTGATGACCCACCTGCAAATGTGAACTGACGTTCAAAAATAAAACATTTGAAAACAGACCATTTTCCACATTTCTGAAGCATGACGTAATGGGGGGGGGTGTTATCTCTTTTCTCGAAAATCAGCCGTTTTTGCTTGAACATTAAATGCCTCCAAATGGTATTTAATTAACTTTATTTAATTAACTTCCCGGGGTGAAGAAACCCTTTTTGAGAACTCAGAGTGAGTAAATTGGCCATTTTCATGCACTTTTAACCATTCCATAAATCTTGTGTTTAGGCCCCCTGGAAGCATGAAAATCACTTTAAACATGCTAATTTTAGCTCTAACACTGATGATCCACCTACAAATGTGAACTGACTTTCAAAAATAAAACATTTGAAAACGGACCATTTTCCACATTTCTGAAGCATGACGGGGGGGTGTTATCTCTTTTGTCGAAAATCAGCCGTTTTTGCTTGATCATTAAATGCCTCCAAATGGTATTTAATTAACTTCCCGGGGTGAAGAAACCCTTTTTGAGAACTCAGAGTGAGTAAATTGGCCATTTTCATGCACTTTTAACCATTCCATAAATCTTGTGTTTAGGGACCCTGGAAGCATGAAAATCACTTTAAACATGCTAATTTTAGCTCTAACACTGATGATCCAACTACAAATGTAAAGTGACGTTCAAAAATAAAACATTTGAAAAGGGACCATTTTCCACATTTCTGAAGCATGACGTAATGGGGGGGGGGGGTGTTATCTCTTTTGTCAAAAATCAGCCGTTTTTGCTTGAACATTAAATGCCTCCAAATGGTATTTTATTAACTTCCCGAGCCCCTGGAAGCATGAAAATCACTTTAAACATGCTAATTTTAGCTCTAACACTGATGATCCACCTACAAATGTGAACTGAAGTTCAAAAATAAAACATTTGAAAACAGACCATTTTCCACATTACTGAAGCATGACGTAATGGGGGGTGTTATCTCTTTCGTCGAAAATCAGCCGTTTTTGCTTGAACATTAAATGCCTCCAAATGGTATTTAATTAACTTCCCGAGCCCCTGGAAGCATGAAAATCACTTTAAACATGCTAATTTTAGCTCTAACACTGATGATCCACCTACAAATGTGAACTGACGTTCAAAAATGAAACATTTAAAAACGGACCATTTTCCACATTTCTGAAGCATGACGTAATGGGGGGTGTTATCTCTTTTGTCAAAAATTAGCCATTTTTGCTTGAACATTAAATGCCTCCAAATGGTATTTTATTAACTTCCCGAGCCCCTGGAAGCATGAAAATCACTTTAAACATGCTAATTTTAGCTCTAACACTGATGATCCACCTACAAATGTGAACTGACGTTCAAAAATAAAACATTTGAAAATGGACCATTTTCCACATTTCTGAAGCATGACGTAATGGGGGGGGGTGTTATCTCTTTTGTCAAAAATCAGCCATTTTTGCTTGAACATTAAATGCCTCCAAATAGTATTTAATTCACTTCCCGAGCCCCTGGAAGCATGAAAATCACTTTAAACATGCTAATTTTAGCTCTAACACTGATGATCCACCTACAAATGTGAACTGACGTTCAAAAATAAAACATTTGAAAACGGACCATTTTCCACATTTCTGAAGCATGACGTAATGGGGGGTGTTATCTCTTTTGTCGAAAATCAGCCGTTTTTGCTTGAACATTAAATGCCTCCAAATGGTATTTAATTAACTTTATTTAATTAGCTTCCCGGGGTGAAGAAACCCCTTTTGAGAACTCAGAGTGACTAAATTGGCCATTTTCATGCACTTTTAACCATTCCATAAATCTTATGTTTAGGGCCCCTGGAAGCATGAAAATCACTTTAAACATGCTAATTTTAGCTCTAACACTGATGATCCACCTGCAAATGTGAACTGACGTTCAAAAATAAAACATTTGAAAACAGACCATTTTCCACATTTCTGAAGCATGACGTAATGGGGGGGTGTTATCTCTTTTGTCGAAAATCAGCCGTTTTTGCTTGAACATTAAATGCCTCCAAATGGTATTTAATTAACTTTATTTAATTAACTTCCCGGGGTGAAGAAACCCTTTTTGAGAACTCAGAGTGAGTAAATTGGCCATTTTCATGCACTTTTAACCATTCCATAAATCTTGTGTTTAGGGCTCCTGGAAGCATGAAAATCACTTTAAACATGCAAATTTTAGCTCTAACACTGATGATCCAACTACAAATGTAAACTGACGTTCAAAAATAAAACATTTGAAAAGGGACAATTTTCCACATTTCTGAAGCATGACGTAATGGGGGGGGGGGGTGTTATCTCTTTTGTCAAAAATCAGCCGTTTTTGCTTGAACATTAAATGCCTCCAAATGGTATTTTATTAACTTCCCGAGCCCCTGGAAGCATGAAAATCACTTTAAACATGCTAATTTTAGCTCTAACACTGATGATCCACCTACAAATGTGAACTGACGTTCAAAAATAAAACATTTGAAAACGGACCATTTTCCACATTACTGAAGCATGACGTAATGGGGGGTGTTATCTCTTTCGTCGAAAATCAGCCGTTTTTGCTTGAACATTAAATGCCTCCAAATGGTATTTAATTAACTTCCCGAGCCCCTGGAAGCATGAAAATCACTTTAAACATGCTAATTTTAGCTCTAACACTGATGATCCACCTACAAATGTGAACTGACGTTCAAAAATAAAACATTTGAAAATGGACCATTTTCCACATTTCTGAAGCATGACGTAATGGGGGGGGTGTTATCTCTTTTGTCAAAAATCAGCCATTTTTGCTTGAACATTAAATGCTTTCAAATAGTATTTAATTCACTTCCCGAGCCCCTGGAAGCATGAAAATCACTTTAAACATGCTAATTGTAGCTCTAACCCTGATGATCCACCTACAAACGTGAACTGACGTTCAAAAATAAAACATTTGAAAATGGACCATTTTCCACATTTCTGAAGAATGACGTAATGGGGGGGTGTTATCTCTTTTGTCGAAAATCAGCCGTTTTTGCTTGAACATTAAATGCCTCCAAATGGTATTTAATTCACTTCCCGAGCCCCTGGAAGCATGAAAATCACTTTAAACATGCTAATTTTAGCTCTAACACTGATGATCCACCTACAAATGTGAACTGATGTTCAAAAATAAAACATTTGAAAACAGACCATTTTCCACATTTCTGAAGCATGACGGGGGGTGTTATCTCTTTTGTCGAAAATCAGCCGTTTTTGCTTGAACATTAAATGCCTCCAAATGGTATTTAATTAACTTCCCGGGGTGAAGAAACCCTTTTTGAGAACTCAGAGTGAGTAAATTGGCCATTTTCATGCACTTTTAACCATTCCATAAATCTTGTGTTTAGGGCCCCTGGAAGCATGAAAATCACTTTAAACATGCTAATTTTAGCTCTAACACTGATGATCCAACTACAAATGTAAACTGGCGTTCAAAAATAAAACATTTGAAAAGGGACCATTTTCCACATTTCTGAAGCATGACGTAATGGGGGGGGTGTTATCTCTTTTGTCGAAAATCAGCCGTTTTTGCTTGAACATTAAATGCCTCCAAATGGTATTTAGTTAACTTCCCGAGCCCCTGGAAGCATGAAAATCACTTTAAACATGCTAATTTTAGCTCTAACACTGATGATCCACCTAAAAATGTGAACTGACGTTCAAAAATAAAACATTTGAAAACGGACCATTTTCAGCATTTCTGAAGCATGACGTAATGGGGGGGTGTTATCTCTTTTGTCAAAAATCTTCCGTTTTTGCTTGAACATTAAATGCCTCCAAATAGTATTTAATTCACCTCCCGAGCCCCTGGAAGCATGAAAATCACTTTAAACATGCTAATTGTAGCTCTAACACTGATGATCCACCTACAAACGTGAACTGACGTTCAAAAATAAAACATTTGAAAACGGACCATTTTTCACATTTCTGAAGAATGACGTAATGGGGGGGTGTTATCTCTTTTGTCGAAAATCAGCCGTTTTTGCTTGAACATTAAATGCCTCCAAATGGTATTTAATTCACTTCCCGAGCCCCTGGAAGCATGAAAATCACTTTAAACATGCTAATTTTAGCTCTAACACTGATGATCCACCTACAAATGTGAACTGACGTTCAAAAATAAAACATTTGAAAACGGACCATTTTCCACATTTCTGAAGCATGACGTAATGGGGGGTGTTATCTCTTTTGTCAAAAATCTTCCGTTTTTGCTTGAACATTAAATGCCTCCAAATAGTATTTAATTCACTTCCCGAGCCCCTGGAAGCATGAAAATCACTTTAAACATGCTAATTTTAGCTCTAACACTGATGATCCACCTACAAATGTGAACTGACGTTCAAAAATAAAACATTTGAAAACGGACCATTTTCCACATTTCTGAAGCATGACGTAATGGGGGGGTGTTATCTCTTTTGTCGAAAATCAGCCGCTTTTGCTTGAACAATAAATGCCTCCAAATGGTATTTAATTAACTTTATTTAATTAGCTTCCCGGGGTGAAGAAACCCTTTTTGAGAACTCAGAGTGAGTAAATTGGCCATTTTCATGCACTTTTAACCATTCCATAAATCTTGTGTTTAGGGCCCCTGGAAGCATGAAAATCACTTTAAACATGCTAATTTTAGCTCTAACACTGATGATCCACCTACAAATGTGAACTGACGTTCAAAAATAAAACATTTGAAAACAGACCATTTTCCACATTTCTGAAGCATGACGTAATGGGGGGGTGTTATCTCTTTTGTCGAAAATCAGCCGTTTTTGCTTGAACATTAAATGCCTCCAAATGGTATTTAATTAACTTTATTTATTAACTTCCCGGGGTGAAGATACCCTTTTTGAGAACTCAGAGTGAGTAAATTGGCCATTTTCATGCACTTTTGACCATTCCATAAATCTTGTGTTTAGGGCCCCTAGAAGCATGAAAATCACTTTAAACATGCTAATTTTAGCTCTAACACTGATGATCCAACTACAAATGTAAACTGACGTTCAAAAATAAAACATTTGAAAAGGGACCATTTTCCACATTTCTGAAGCATGACGTAATGGGGGGTGTGTTATCTCTTTTGTTGAAAATCAGCCGTTTTTGCTTGAACATTAAATGACTCCAAATGGTATTTAATTAACTTCCCGAGCCCCTGGAAGCATGAAAATCACTTTAAACATGCTAATTTTAGCTCTAACACTGATGATCCACCTACAAATGTGAACTGACATTCAAAAATAAAACATTTGAAAACGGACCATTTTCCACATTTCTGAAGCATGACGTAATGGGGGTGTTATCTCTTTTGTCGAAAATCAGCCGTTTTTGCTTGAAAATTAAATGCCTCCAAATGTTATTTAATTAACTTCCCGGGGTGAAGAAACCCTTTTTGAGAACTCAGAGTGAGTAAATTGGCCATTTTCATGCACTTTTAACCATTCCATGAATCTTGTGTTTAGGGCCCCTGGAAGCATGAAAATCACCTTAAACATGCTAATTTTAGCTCTAACACTGATGATCCACCTACAAATGTGAACTGATGTTCAAAAATAAAACATTTGAAACGGACCATTTTCCACATTTCTAAAGCATGACGTAATGTGGGGGTGTTATCTCTTTTGTCGAAAATCAGCCGTTTTTGCTTGAACATTAAATGCCTCCAAATGGTACTTAATTAACTTTATTTAATTAACTTCCCGGGGTGAAGAAACCCTTTTTGAGAACTCAGAGTGAGTAAATTGGCCATTTTCATGCACTTTTAACCATTCCATAAAACTTGTGTTTAGGGCCCCTGGAAGCATGAAAATCACTTTAAACATGCTAATTTTAGCTCTAACACTGATGATCCACCTACAAATGTGAACTGATGTTCAAAAATAAAACATTTGAAAACGGACCATTTTCCACATTTCTGAAGCATGACGTAATGGGGGGGTGTTATCTCTTTTGTCGAAAATCAGCCGTTTTTGCTTGAACATTAAATGCCTCCAAATGGTATTTAATTCACTTCCCAAGCCCGTGGAAGCATGAAAATCACTTTAAACATGCTAATTTTAGCTCTAACACTGATGATCCACCTACAAATGTGAACTCACGTTCAAAAATAGAACATTTGAAAACGGACCATTTTCCACATTTCTGAAGCATGACGTAATGGGGGGTGTTATCTCTTTTGTCGAAAATCAGCCGTTTTTGCTTGAACATTAAATGCCTCCAAATGGTATTTAATTAACTTCCCGGGGTGAAGAAACCCTTTTTGAGAACTCAGAGTGAGTAAATTGGCCATTTTCATGCACTTTTAACCATTCCATAAAACTTGTGTTTAGGGCCCCTGGAAGCATGAAAATCACTTTAAACATGCTAATTTTAGCTCTAACACTGATGATCCACCTACAAATGTGAACTGATGTTCAAAAATAAAACATTTGAAACGGACCATTTTCCACATTTCTAAAGCATGACGTAATGTGGGGGTGTTATCTCTTTTGTCGAAAATCAGCCGTTTTTGCTTGAACATTAAATGCCTCCAAATGGTATTTAATTAACTTTATTTAATTAACTTCCCGGGGTGAAGAAACCCTTTTTGAGAACTCAGAGTGAGTAAATTGGCCATTTTCATGCACTTTTAACCATTCCATAAAACTTGTGTTTAGGGCCCCTGGAAGCATGAAAATCACTTTAAACATGCTAATTTTAGCTCTAACACTGATGATCCACCTACAAATGTGAACTGATGTTCAAAAATAAAACATTTGAAAACGGACCATTTTCCACATTTCTGAAGCATGACGTAATGGGGGGGTGTTATCTCTTTTGTCGAAAATCAGCCGTTTTTGCTTGAACATTAAATGCCTCCAAATGGTATTTAATTAACTTTATTTAATTAACTTCCCCGGGGTGAAGAAACCCTTTTTGAGAACTCAGATTGAGTAAATTGGCCATTTTCATGCACTTTTAACCATTCCATAAATCTTGTGTTTAGGGCCCCTGGAAGCATGAAAATCACTTTAAACATGCAAATTTTAGCTCTAACACTGATGATCCACCTACAAATGTGAACTGACGTTCAAAAATAAAACATTTGAAAACGGACCATTTTCCACATTTCTGAAGCATGACGTAATGGGGGGGTGTTATCTCTTTTGTCAAAAATCAGCCGTTTTTGCTTGAACATTAAATGCCTCCAAATAGTATTTAATTCACTTCCCGAGCCCCTGGAAGCATGAAAATCACTTTAAACATGCTAATTTGAGCTCTAACACTGATGATCCACCTACAAATGTGAACTGACGTTCAAAAAAAAAACATTTGAAAATGGACCATTTTCCACATTTCTGAAGCATGACGTAATGGGGGGGGTGTTATCTCTTTTGTCGAAAATCAGCCGTTTTTGCTTGAACATTAAATGCCTCCAAATGGTATTTAATTCACTTCCCGAGCCCCTGGAAGCATGAAAATCACTTTAAACATGCTAATTTTAGCTCTAACACTGATGATCCACCTACAAATGTGAACTGATGTTCAAAAATAAAACATTTGAAAACGGACCATTTTCCACATTTCTGAAGCATGACGGGGGGGGTGTTATCTCTTTTGTCGAAAATCAGCCGTTTTTGCTTGATCATTAAATGCCTCCAAATGGTATTTAATTAACTTCCCAAGCCCCTGGAAGCATGAAAATCACTTTAAACATGCTAATTGTAGCTCTAACACTGATGATCCACCTACAAATGTGAACTGACATTCAAAAATAAAACATTTGAAAACGGACCATTTTCCACATTTCTGAAGCATGACGTAATGGGGGGTGTTATCTCTTTTGTCGAAAATCAGCCGTTTTTGCTTGAACATTAAATGCCTCCAAATGGTATTTAATTAACTTCCTGGGGTGAAGAAACTCTTTTTGAGAACTCAGAGTGAGTAAATTGGCCATTTTCATGCACTTTTAACCATTCCATAAAACTTGTGTTTAGGGCCCTGGAAGCATGAAAATCACTTTAAACATGCTAATTTTAGCTCTAACACTGATGATCCACCTACAAATGTGAACTGATGTTCAAAAATTAAACATTTGAAAACAGACCCTTTTCCACATTTCTGTAGCATGACGTAATGGGGGGGTGTTATCTCTTTTGTCGAAAATCAGCCGTTTTTGCTTGAACATTAAATGCCTCCAAATGGTATTTAATTAACTTTATTTAATTAACTTCCCGGGGTGAAGAAACCCTTTTTAAGAACTCAGATTGAGTAAATTGGCCATTTTCATGCACTTTTAACCATTCCATAAATCTTGTGTTTAGGGGCCCTGGAAGCATGAAAATCACTTTAAACATGCTAATTTTAGCTCTAAGACTGATGATCCACCTACAAATGTGAACTGACGTTCAAAAATAAAACATTTGAAAACGGACCATTTTCCACATTTCTGAAGCATGACGTAATGGGGGGTGTTATCTCTTTTGTCGAAAATCAGCCGTTTTTGCTTGAACATTAAATGCCTCCAAATGGTGTTTAATTAACTTCCCGGTGTGAAGAACCCCTTTTTAAGAACTCAGAGTGAGTAAATTGGCCATTTTCATGCACTTTTAACCATTCCATAAATCTTGTGTTTAGGGCCCCTGGAAGCATGAAAATCACTTTAAACATGCTAATTTTAGCTCTAACACTGATGACCAACCTACAAATTTGAACTGACGTTCAAAAATAAAACATTTGAAAACGGACCATTTTCCACATTTCTGAAGCATGACGTAGTGGGGGGTGTTATCTCTTTTGTCGAAAATCAGCCGTTTTTGCTTGAACATTTAATGCCTCCAAATGGTATTTAATTCACTTCCCGAGCCCCTGGAAGCATGAAAATCACTTTAAACATGCTAATTTTAGCTCTAACACGGATGATCCACCTACAAATGTTAACTGACGTTCAAAAATAAAACATTGGAAAACGGACTTTTTTCTACATTTCTGAAGCATGACGTAATGGGGGGTGTTATCTCTTTTGTCGAAAATCAGCCGTTTTTGCTTGAACATTAAATGCCTCCAAATGGTATTTAATTCACTTCCCAAGCCCGTGGAAGCATGAAAATCACTTTAAACATGCTAATTTTAGCTCTAACACTGATGATCCACCTACAAATGTGAACTCACGTTCAAAAATAAAACATTTGAAAACGGACCATTTTCCACATTTCTGAAGCATGACGTAATGGGGGGTGTTATCTCTTTTGTCGAAAATCAGCCGTTTTTGCTTGAACATTAAATGCCTCCAAATGGTATTTAATTAACTTCCCGGGGTGAAGAAACCCTTTTTGAGAACTCAGAGTGAGTAAATTGGCCATTTTCATGCACTTTTAACCATTCCATAAATCTTGTGTTTAGGGCCCCTGGAAGCATGAAAATCACTTTAAACATGCTAATTTTAGCTCTAACACTGATGACCAACCTACAAATTTGAACTGACGTTCAAAAATAAAACATTTGAAAACGGACCATTCTCCACATTTCTGAAGCATGACGTAGTGGGGGGTGTTATCTCTTTTGTCGAAAATCAGCCGTTTTTGCTTGAACATTTAATGCCTCCAAATGGTATTTAATTCACTTCCCGAGCCCCTGGAAGCATGAAAATCACTTTAAACATGCTAATTTTAGCTCTAACACGGATGATCCACCTACAAATGTGAACTGACGTTCAAAAATAAAACATTGGAAAACGGACTTTTTTCTACATTTCTGAAGCATGACGTAATTGGGGGGTGTTATCTCTTTTGTCGAAAATCAGCCGTTTTTGCTTGAACATTAAATGCCTCCAAATGGTATTTAATTCACTTCCCAAGCCCGTGGAAGCATGAAAATCACTTTAAACATGCTAATTTTAGCTCTAACACTGATGATCCACCTACAAATGTGAACTCACGTTCAAAAATAAAACATTTGAAAACGGACCATTTTCCACATTTCTGAAGCATGACGTAATGGGGGGTGTTATCTCTTTTGTCGAAAATCAGCCGTTTTTGCTTGAACATTAAATGCCTCCAAATGGTATTTAATTAACTTCCCGGGGTGAAGAAACCCTTTTTGAGAACTCAGAGTGAGTAAATTGGCCATTTTCATGCACTTTTAACCATTCCATAAAACTTGTGTTTAGGGCCCCTGGAAGCATGAAAATCACTTTAAACATGCTAATTTTAGCTCTAACACTGATGATCCACCTACAAATGTGAACTGAAGTTCAAAAATAAAACATTTGAAACGGACCATTTTCCACATTTCTAAAGCATGACGTAATGGGGGGGTGTTATCTCTTTTGTCGAAAATCAGCCGTTTTTGCTTGAACATTAAATGCCTCCAAATGGTATTTAATTAACTTTATTTAATTAACTTCCCGAGGTGAAGAAACCCTTTTTGAGAACTCAGAGTGAGTAAATTGGCCATTTTCATGCACTTTTAACCATTCCATAAAACTTGTGTTTAGGGCCCCTGGAAGCATGAAAATCACTTTAAACATGCTAATTTTAGCTCTAACACTGATGATCCACCTACAAATGTGAACTGATGTTCAAAAATAAAACATTTGAAAACGGACCATTTTCCACATTTCTGAAGCATGACGTAATGGGGGGGTGTTATCTCTTTTGTCGAAAATCAGCCGTTTTTGCTTGAACATTAAATGCCTCCAAATGGTATTTAATTAACTTTATTTAATTAACTTCCCCGGGTGAAGAAACCCTTTTTGAGAACTCAGATTGAGTAAATTGGCCATTTTCATGCACTTTTAACCATTCCATAAATCTTGTGTTTAGGGCCCCTGGAAGCATGAAAATCACTTTAAACATGCTAATTTTAGCTCTAACACTGATGATCCACCTACAAATGTGAACTGATGTTCAAAAATAAAACATTTGAAAAGGGACCATTTTCCACATTTCTGAAGCATGACGTAATGGGGGGGGGGGGTGTTATCTCTTTTGTCGAAAATCAGCCGTTTTTCCTTGAACATTAAATGCCTCCAAATGGTATTTAATTAACTTCCAGAGCCCCTGGAAGCATGAAAATCACTTTAAACATGCTAATTTTAGCTCTAACACTGATGATCCACCTACAAATGTGAACTGACGTTCAAAAATAAAACATTTGAAAACGGACCATTTTCCACATTTCTGAAGCATGACGTAATGGGGGGGTGTTATCTCTTTTGTCAAAAATCAGCCGTTTTTGCTTGAACATTAAATGCCTCCAAATAGTATTTAATTCACTTCCCGAGCCCCTGGAAGCATGAAAATCACTTTAAACATGCTAATTTTAGCTCTAACACTGATGATCCACCTACAAATGTGAACTGACGTTCAAAAATAAAACATTTGAAAATGGACCATTTTCCACATTTCTGAAGCATGACGTAATGGGGGGGTGTTATCTCTTTTGTCGAAAATCAGCCGTTTTTGCTTGAACATTAAATGCCTCCAAATGGTATTTAATTCACTTCCCGAGCCCCTGGAAGCATGAAAATCACTTTAAACATGCTAATTTTAGCTCTAACACTGATGATCCACCTACAAATGTGAACTGACGTTCAAAAATAAAACATTTGAAAACGGACCATTTTCCACATTTCTGAAGCATGACTTAATGGGGGGGTGTTATCTCTTTTGTCGAAAATCAGCCGTTTTTGCTTGAACATTAAATGCCTCCAAATGGTATTTAATTAACTTCCCGAGCCCCTGGAAGCATGAAAATCACTTTAAACATGCTAATTTTAGCTCTAACACTGATGATCCACCTACAAATGTGAACTGACGTTCAAAAATAAAACATTTGAAAACGGACCATTTTCCACATTTCTGAAGCATGACGTAATGGGGGGTGTTATCTCTTTTGTCGAAAATCAGCCGTTTTTGCTTGAACATTAAATGCCTCCAAATGGTATTTAATTAACTTCCCGGGGTGAAGAAACTCTTTTTGAGAACTCAGAGTGAGTAAATTGGCAATTTTCATGCACTTTTAACCATTCCATAAAACTTGTGTTTAGGGCCCTGGAAGCATGAAAATCACTTTAAACATGCTAATTTTAGCTCTAACACTGATGATCCACCTACAAATGTGAACTGATGTTCAAAAATTAAACATTTGAAAACAGACCCTTTTCCACATTTCTGAAGCATGACGTAATGGGGGGGTGTTATCTCTTTTGTCGAAAATCAGCCGTTTTTGCTTGAACATTAAATGCCTCCAAATGGTATTTAATTAACTTTATTTAATTAACTTCCCGGGGTGAAGAAACCCTTTTTAAAAACTCAGATTGAGTAAATTGGCCATTTTCATGCACTTTTAACCATTCCATAAATCTTGTGTTTAGGGGCCCTGGAAGCATGAAAATCACTTTAAACATGCTAATTTTAGCTCTAAGACTGATGATCCACCTACAAATGTGAACTGACGTTCAAAAATAAAACATTTGAAAACGGACCATTTTCCACATTTCTGAAGCATGACGTAATGGGGGGTGTTATCTCTTTTGTCGAAAATCAGCCGTTTTTGCTTGAACATTAAATGCCTCCAAATGGTGTTTAATTAACTTCCCGGTGTGAAGAAACCCTTTTTAAGAACTCAGAGTGAGTAAATTGGCCATTTTCATGCACTTTTAACCATTCCATAAATCTTGTGTTTAGGGCCCCTGGAAGCATGAAAATCACTTTAAACATGCTAATTTTAGCTCTAACACTGATGACCAACCTACAAATTTGAACTGACGTTCAAAAATAAAACATTTGAAAACGGACCATTTTCCACATTTCTGAAGCATGACGTAGTGGGGGGTGTTATCTCTTTTGTCGAAAATCAGCCGTTTTTGCTTGAACATTTAATGCCTCCAAATGGTATTTAATTCACTTCCCGAGCCCCTGGAAGCATGAAAATCACTTTAAACATGCTAATTTTAGCTCTAACACGGATGATCCACCTACAAATGTGAACTGACGTTCAAAAATAAAACATTGGAAAACGGACTTTTTTCTACATTTCTGAAGCATGACGTAATGGGGGGGTGTTATCTCTTTTGTCGAAAATCAGCCGTTTTTGCTTGAACATTAAATGCCTCCAAATGGTATTTAATTCACTTCCCAAGCCCGTGGAAGCATGAAAATCACTTTAAACATGCTAATTTTAGCTCTAACACTGATGATCCACCTACAAATGTGAACTCACGTTCAAAAATAAAACATTTGAAAACGGACCATTTTCCACATTTCTGAAGCATGACGTAATGGGGGGTGTTATCTCTTTTGTCGAAAATCAGCCGTTTTTGCTTGAACATTAAATGCCTCCAAATGGTATTTAATTAACTTCCCGGGGTGAAGAAACCCTTTTTGAGAACTCAGAGTGAGTAAATTGGCCATTTTCATGCACTTTTAACCATTCCATAAATCTTGTGTTTAGGGCCCCTGGAAGCATGAAAATCACTTTAAACATGCTAATTTTAGCTCTAACACTGATGACCAACCTACAAATTTGAACTGACGTTCAAAAATAAAACATTTGAAAACGGACCATTCTCCACATTTCTGAAGCATGACGTAGTGGGGGGTGTTATCTCTTTTGTCGAAAATCAGCCGTTTTTGCTTGAACATTTAATGCCTCCAAATGGTATTTAATTCACTTCCCGAGCCCCTGGAAGCATGAAAATCACTTTAAACATGCTAATTTTAGCTCTAACACGGATGATCCACCTACAAATGTGAACTGACGTTCAAAAATAAAACATTGGAAAACGGACTTTTTTCTACATTTCTGAAGCATGACGTAATGGGGGGGTGTTATCTCTTTTGTCGAAAATCAGCTGTTTTTGCTTGAACATTAAATGCCTCCAAATGGTATTTAATTCACTTCCCAAGCCCGTGGAAGCATGAAAATCACTTTAAACATGCTAATTTTAGCTCTAACACTGATGATCCACCTACAAATGTGAACTCACATTCAAAAATAAAACATTTGAAAACGGACCATTTTCCACATTTCTGAAGCATGACGTAATGGGGGGTGTTATCTCTTTTGTCGAAAATCAGCCGTTTTTGCTTGAACATTAAATGCCTCCAAATGGTATTTAATTAACTTCCCGGGGTGAAGAAACCCTTTTTTAGAACTCAGAGTGAGTAAATTGGCCATTTTCATGCACTTTTAACCATTCCATAAAACTTGTGTTTAGGGCCCCTGGAAGCATGACAATCACTTTAAACATGCTAATTTTAGCTCTAACACTGATGATCCACCTACAAATGTGAACTGATGTTCAAAAATAAAACATTTGAAACGGACCATTTTCCACATTTCTAAAGCATGACGTAATGGGGGGGTGTTATCTCTTTTGTCGAAAATCAGCCGTTTTTGCTTGAACATTAAATGCCTCCAAATGGTATTTAATTAACTTTATTTAATTAACTTCCCGAGGTGAAGAAACCCTTTTTGAGAACTCAGAGTGAGTAAATTGGCCATTTTCATGCACTTTTAACCATTCCATAAAACTTGTGTTTAGGGCCCCTGGAAGCATGAAAATCACTTTAAACATGCTAATTTTAGCTCTAACACTGATGATCCACCTACAAATGTGAACTGATGTTCACAAATAAAACATTTGAAAACGGACCATTTTCCACATTTCTGAAGCATGACGTAATGGGGGGGTGTTATCTCTTTTGTCGAAAATCAGCCGTTTTTGCTTGAACATTAAATGCCTCCAAATGGTATTTAATTAACTTTATTTAATTAACTTCCCCGGGGTGAAGAAACCCTTTTTGAGAACTCAGATTGAGTAAATTGGCCATTTTCATGCACTTTTAACCATTCCATAAATCTTGTGTTTAGGGCCCCTGGAAGCATGAAAATCACTTTAAACATGCTAATTTTAGCTCTAACACTGATGATCCACCTACAAATGTGAACTGATGTTCAAAAATAAAACATTTGAATAGGGACCATTTTCCACATTTCTGAAGCATGACGTAATGGGGGGGGGTGTTATCTCTTTTGTCGAAAATCAGCCGTTTTTCCTTGAACATTAAATGCCTCCAAATGGTATTTAATTAACTTCCAGAGCCCCTGGGAGCATGAAAATCACTTTAAACATGCTAATTTTAGCTCTAACACTGATGATCCACCTACAAATGTGAACTGACGTTCAAAAATAAAACATTTGAAAACGGACCATTTTCCACATTTCTGAAGCATGACGTAATGGGGGGTTGTTATCTCTTTTGTCAAAAATCTGCCGTTTTTGCTTGAACATTAAATGCCTCCAAATAGTATTTAATTCACTTCCCGAGCCCCTGGAAGCATGAAAATCACTTTAAACATGCTAATTTTAGCTCTAACACTGATGATCCACCTACAAATGTGAACTGACGTTCAAAAATAAAACATTTGAAAATGGACCATTTTCCACATTTCTGAAGCATGACGTAATGGGGGGGGTGTTATCTCTTTTGTCGAAAATCAGCCATTTTTGCTTGAACATTAAATGCCTCCAAATGGTATTTAATTCACTTCCCGAGCCCCTGGAAGCATGAAAATCACTTTAAACATGCTAATTTTAGCTCTAACACTGATGATCCACCTACAAATGTGAACTGATGTTCAAAAATAAAACATTTGAAAACGGACCATTTTCCACATTTCTGAAGCATGACGGGGGGGTGTTATCTCTTTTGTCGAAAATCAGCCGTTTTTGCTTGATCATTAAATGCCTCCAAATGGTATTTAATTAACTTCCCGGGGTGAAGAAACCCTTTTTGAGAACTCAGAGTGAGTAAATTGGCCATTTTCATGCACTTTTAACCATTCCATAAATCTTGTGTTTAGGGCCCCTGGAAGCATGAAAATCACTTTAAACATGCTAATTTTAGCTCTAACACTGATGATCCAACTACAAATGTAAACTGACGTTCAAAAATAAAACATTTGAAAAGGGACCATTTTCCACATTTCTGAAGCATGACGTAATGGGGGGGGGGGTGTTATCTCTTTTGTCGAAAATCAGCCGTTTTGCTTGAACATTAAATGCCTCCAAATGGTATTTTATTAACTTCCCGAGCCCCTGGAAGCATGAAAATCACTTTAAACATGCTAATTTTAGCTCTAACACTGATGATCCACCTACAAATGTGAACTGACGTTCAAAAATAAAACATTTGAAAACGGACCATTTTCCACATTATTGAAGCATGACGTAATGGGGGGTGTTATCTCTTTTGTCGAAAATCAGCCGTTTTTGCTTGAACATTAAATGCCTCCAAATGGTATTTAATTAACTTCCCGAGCCCCTGGAAGCATGAAAATCACTTTAAACATGCTAATTTTAGCTCTAACACTGATGATCCACCTACAAATGTGAACTGACGTTCAAAAATAAAACATTTGAAAACGGACCATTTTCCACATTTCTGAAGCATGACGTAATGGGGGGGTGTTATCTCTTTTGTCAAAAATCAGCCGTTTTTGCTTGAACATTAAATGCCTCCAAATGGTATTTTATTAACTTCCCGAGCCCCTGGAAGCATGAAAATCACTTTAAACATGCTAATTTTAGCTCTAACACTGATGATCCACCTACAAATGTGAACTGACGTTCAAAAATAAAACATTTGAAAACGGACCATTTTCCACATTTCTGAAGCATGACGTAATGGGGGGTGTTATCTCTTTTGTCAAAAATCAGCCATTTTTGCTTGAACATTAAATGCCTCCAAATGGTATTTTATTAACTTCCCGAGCCCCTGGAAGCATGAAAATCACTTTAAACATGCTAATTTTAGCTCTAACACTGATGATCCACCTACAAATGTGAACTGACGTTCAAAAATAAAACATTTGAAAATGGACCATTTTCCACATTTCTGAAGCATGACGTAATGGGGGGGGGTGTTATCTCTTTTGTCAAAAATCAGCCATTTTTGCTTGAACATTAAATGCCTCCAAATAGTATTTAATTCACTTCCCGAGCCCCTGGAAGCATGAAAATCACTTTAAACATGCTAATTTTAGCTCTAACACTGATGATCCACCTACAAATGTGAACTGACGTTCAAAAATAAAACATTTGAAAACGGACCATTTTCCACATTTCTGAAGCATGACGTAATGGGGGGTGTTATCTCTTTTGTCGAAAATCAGCCGTTTTTGCTTGAACATTAAATGCCTCCAAATGGTATTTAATTAACTTTATTTAATTAGCTTCCCGGGGTGAAGAAACCCCTTTTGAGAACTCAGAGTGACTAAATTGGCCATTTTCATGCACTTTTAACCATTCCATAAATCTTATGTTTAGGGCCCCTGGAAGCATGAAAATCACTTTAAACATGCTAATTTTAGCTCTAACACTGATGATCCACCTGCAAATGTGAACTGACGTTCAAAAATAAAACATTTGAAAACAGACCATTTTCCACATTTCTGAAGCATGACGTAATGGGGGGGTGTTATCTCTTTTGTCGAAAATCAGCCGTTTTTGCTTGAACATTAAATGCCTCCAAATGGTATTTAATTAACTTTATTTAATTAACTTCCCGGGGTGAAGAAACCCTTTTTGAGAACTCAGAGTGAGTAAATTGGCCATTTTCATGCACTTTTAACCATTCCATAAATCTTGTGTTTAGGGCTCCTGGAAGCATGAAAATCACTTTAAACATGCAAATTTTAGCTCTAACACTGATGATCCAACTACAAATGTAAACTGACGTTCAAAAATAAAACATTTGAAAAGGGACAATTTTCCACATTTCTGAAGCATGACGTAATGGGGGGGGGGGGTGTTATCTCTTTTGTCAAAAATCAGCCGTTTTTGCTTGAACATTAAATGCCTCCAAATGGTATTTTATTAACTTCCCGAGCCCCTGGAAGCATGAAAATCACTTTAAACATGCTAATTTTAGCTCTAACACTGATGATCCACCTACAAATGTGAACTGACGTTCAAAAATAAAACATTTGAAAACGGACCATTTTCCACATTACTGAAGCATGACGTAATGGGGGGTGTTATCTCTTTCGTCGAAAATCAGCCGTTTTTGCTTGAACATTAAATGCCTCCAAATGGTATTTAATTAACTTCCCGAGCCCCTGGAAGCATGAAAATCACTTTAAACATGCTAATTTTAGCTCTAACACTGATGATCCACCTACAAATGTGAACTGACGTTCAAAAATAAAACATTTGAAAATGGACCATTTTCCACATTTCTGAAGCATGACGTAATGGGGGGGTGTTATCTCTTTTGTCAAAAATCAGCCATTTTTGCTTGAACATTAAATGCTTTCAAATAGTATTTAATTCACTTCCCGAGCCCCTGGAAGCATGAAAATCACTTTAAACATGCTAATTGTAGCTCTAACCCTGATGATCCACCTACAAACGTGAACTGACGTTCAAAAATAAAACATTTGAAAATGGACCATTTTCCACATTTCTGAAGAATGACGTAATGGGGGGGTGTTATCTCTTTTGTCGAAAATCAGCCGTTTTTGCTTGAACATTAAATGCCTCCAAATGGTATTTAATTCACTTCCCGAGCCCCTGGAAGCATGAAAATCACTTTAAACATGCTAATTTTAGCTCTAACACTGATGATCCACCTACAAATGTGAACTGATGTTCAAAAATAAAACATTTGAAAACAGACCATTTTCCACATTTCTGAAGCATGACGGGGGGTGTTATCTCTTTTGTCGAAAATCAGCCGTTTTTGCTTGAACATTAAATGCCTCCAAATGGTATTTAATTAACTTCCCGGGGTGAAGAAACCCTTTTTGAGAACTCAGAGTGAGTAAATTGGCCATTTTCATGCACTTTTAACCATTCCATAAATCTTGTGTTTAGGGCCCCTGGAAGCATGAAAATCACTTTAAACATGCTAATTTTAGCTCTAACACTGATGATCCAACTACAAATGTAAACTGGCGTTCAAAAATAAAACATTTGAAAAGGGACCATTTTCCACATTTCTGAAGCATGACGTAATGGGGGGGGGGGTGTTATCTCTTTTGTCGAAAATCAGCCGTTTTTGCTTGAACACTAAATGCCTCCAAATGGTATTTAATTAACTTCCCGAGCCCCTGGAAGCATGAAAATCACTTTAAACATGCTAATTTTAGCTCTAACACTGATGATCCACCTACAAATGTGAACTGACGTTCAAAAATAAAACATTTGAAAACGGACCATTTTCCACATTTCTGAAGCATGACGTAATGGGGGGGTGTTATCTCTTTTGTCAAAAATCTTCCGTTTTTGCTTGAACATTAAATGCCTCCAAATAGTATTTAATTCACTTCCCGAGCCCCTGGAAGCATGAAAATCACTTTAAACATGCTAATTTTAGCTCTAACACTGATGATCCACCTACAAATGTGAACTGACGTTCAAAAATAAAACATTTGAAAACGGACCATTTTCCACATTTCTGAAGCATGACGTAATGGGGGGGTGTTATCTCTTTTGTCGAAAATCAGCCGTTTTTGCTTGAACATTAAATGCCTCCAAATGATATTTAATTAACTTTATTTAATTAGCTTCCCGGGGTGAAGAAACCCCTTTTGAGAACTCAGAGTGAGTAAATTGGCCATTTTCATGCACTTTTAACCATTCCATAAATCTTATGTTTAGGGCCCCTGGAAGCATGAAAATCACTTTAAACATGCTAATTTTAGCTCTAACACTGATGATCCACCTCCAAATGTGAACTGACGTTCAAAAATAAAACATTTGAAAACAGACCATTTTCCACATTTCTGAAGCATGACGTAATGGGGGGGGTGTTATCTCTTTTCTCGAAAATCAGCCGTTTTTGCTTGAACATTAAATGCCTCCAAATGGTATTTAATTAACTTTATTTAATTAACTTCCCGGGGTGAAGAAACCCTTTTTGAGAACTCAGAGTGAGTAAATTGGCCATTTTCATGCACTTTTAACCATTCCATAAATCTTGTGTTTAGGCCCCCTGGAAGCATGAAAATCACTTTAAACATGCTAATTTTAGCTCTAACACTGATGATCCACCTACAAATGTGAACTGACTTTCAAAAATAAAACATTTGAAAACGGACCATTTTCCACATTTCTGAAGCATGACGGGGGGGTGTTATCTCTTTTGTCGAAAATCAGCCGTTTTTGCTTGATCATTAAATGCCTCCAAATGGTATTTAATTAACTTCCCGGGGTGAAGAAACCCTTTTTGAGAACTCAGAGTGAGTAAATTGGCCATTTTCATGCACTTTTAACCATTCCATAAATCTTGTGTTTAGGGACCCTGGAAGCATGAAAATCACTTTAAACATGCTAATTTTAGCTCTAACACTGATGATCCAACTACAAATGTAAACTGGCGTTCAAAAATAAAACATTTGAAAAGGGACCATTTTCCACATTTCTGAAGCATGACGTAATGGGGGGGGTGTTATCTCTTTTGTCGAAAATCAGCCGTTTTTGCTTGAACATTAAATGCCTCCAAATGGTATTTAGTTAACTTCCCGAGCCCCTGGAAGCATGAAAATCACTTTAAACATGCTAATTTTAGCTCTAACACTGATGATCCACCTAAAAATGTGAACTGACGTTCAAAAATAAAACATTTGAAAACGGACCATTTTCAGCATTTCTGAAGCATGACGTAATGGGGGGGTGTTATCTCTTTTGTCAAAAATCTTCCGTTTTTGCTTGAACATTAAATGCCTCCAAATAGTATTTAATTCACTTCCCGAGCCCCTGGAAGCATGAAAATCACTTTAAACATGCTAATTGTAGCTCTAACACTGATGATCCACCTACAAACGTGAACTGACGTTCAAAAATAAAACATTTGAAAACGGACCATTTTTCACATTTCTGAAGAATGACGTAATGGGGGGGTATTATCTCTTTTGTCGAAAATCAGCCGTTTTTGCTTGAACATTAAATGCCTCCAAATGGTATTTAATTCACTTCCCGAGCCCCTGGAAGCATGAAAATCACTTTAAACATGCTAATTTTAGCTCTAACACTGATGATCCACCTACAAATGTGAACTGACGTTCAAAATAAAACATTTGAAAACGGACCATTTTCCACATTTCTGAAGCATGACGTAATGGGGGGGTGTTATCTCTTTTGTCAAAAATCTTCCGTTTTTGCTTGAACATTAAATGCCTCCAAATAGTATTTAATTCACTTCCCGAGCCCCTGGAAGCATGAAAATCACTTTAAACATGCTAATTTTAGCTCTAACACTGATGATCCACCTACAAATGTGAACTGACGTTCAAAAATAAAACATTTGAAAACGGACCATTTTCCACATTTCTGAAGCATGACGTAATGGGGGGGTGTTATCTCTTTTGTCGAAAATCAGCCGTTTTTGCTTGAACATTAAATGCCTCCAAATGGTATTTAATTAACTTTATTTAATTAGCTTCCCGGGGTGAAGAATCCCCTTTTGAGAACTCAGAGTGACTAAATTGGCCATTTTCATGCACTTTTAACCATTCCATAAATCTTATGTTTAGGGCCCCTGGAAGCATGAAAATCACTTTAAACATGCTAATTTTAGCTCTAACACTGATGATCCACCTGCAAATGTGAACTGACGTTCAAAAATAAAACATTTGAAAACAGACCATTTTCCACATTTCTGAAGCATGACGTAATGGGGGGGTGTTATCTCTTTTGTCGAAAATCAGCCGTTTTTGCTTGAACATTAAATGCCTCCAAATGGTATTTAATTAACTTTATTTAATTAACTTCCCGGGGTGAAGAAACCCTTTTTGAGAACTCAGAGTGAGTAAATTGGCCATTTTCATGCACTTTTAACCATTCCATAAATCTTGTGTTTAGGCCCCCTGGAAGCATGAAAATCACTTTAAACATGCTAATTTTAGCTCTAACACTGATGATCCACCTACAAATGTGAACTGACTTTCAAAAATAAAACATTTGAAAACGGACCATTTTCCACATTTCTGAAGCATGACGGGGGGGTGTTATCTCTTTTGTCGAAAATCAGCCGTTTTTGCTTGATCATTAAATGCCTCCAAATGGTATTTAATTAACTTCCCGGGGTGAAGAAACCCTTTTTGAGAACTCAGAGTGAGTAAATTGGCCATTTTCATGCACTTTTAACCATTCCATAAATCTTGTGTTTAGGGCTCCTGGAAGCATGAAAATCACTTTAAACATGCAAATTTTAGCTCTAACACTGATGATCCAACTACAAATGTAAACTGACGTTCAAAAATAAAACATTTGAAAAGGGACCATTTTCCACATTTCTGAAGCATGACGTAATGGGGGGGGGGGTGTTATCTCTTTTGTCAAAAATCAGCCGTTTTTGCTTGAACATTAAATGCCTCCAAATGGTATTTTATTAACTTCCCGAGCCCCTGGAAGCATGAAAATCACTTTAAACATGCTAATTTTAGCTCTAACACTGATGATCCACCTACAAATGTGAACTGACGTTCAAAAATAAAACATTTGAAAACGGACCATTTTCCACATTACTGAAGCATGACGTAATGGGGGGTGTTATCTCTTTCGTCGAAAATCAGCCGTTTTTGCTTGAACATTAAATGCCTCCAAATGGTATTTAATTAACTTCCCGAGCCCCTGGAAGCATGAAAATCACTTTAAACATGCTAATTTTAGCTCTAACACTGATGATCCACCTACAAATGTGAACTGACGTTCAAAAATAAAACATTTGAAAACGGACCATTTTCCACATTTCTGAAGCATGACGTAATGGGGGGGTGTTATCTCTTTTGTCAAAAATCTTCCGTTTTTGCTTGAACATTAAATGCCTCCAAATAGTATTTAATTCACTTCCCGAGCCCCTGGAAGCATGAAAATCACTTTAAACATGCTAATTGTAGCTCTAACCCTGATGATCCACCTACAAACGTGAACTGACGTTCAAAAATAAAACATTTGAAAACGGACCATTTTCCACATTTCTGAAGAATGACGTAATGGGGGGGTGTTATCTCTTTTGTCGAAAATCAGCCGTTTTTGCTTGAACATTAAATGCCTCCAAATGGTATTTAATTCACTTCCCGAGCCCCTGGAAGCATGAAAATCACTTTAAACATGCTAATTTTAGCTCTAACACTGATGATCCACCTACAAATGTGAACTGATGTTCAAAAATAAAACATTTGAAAACAGACCATTTTCCACATTTCTGAAGCATGACGGGGGGTGTTATCTCTTTTGTCGAAAATCAGCCGTTTTTGCTTGAACATTAAATGCCTCCAAATGGTATTTAATTAACTTCCCGGGGTGAAGAAACCCTTTTTGAGAACTCAGAGTGAGTAAATTGGCCATTTTCATGCACTTTTAACCATTCCATAAATCTTGTGTTTAGGGCCCCTGGAAGCATGAAAATCACTTTAAACATGCTAATTTTAGCTCTAACACTGATGATCCAACTACAAATGTAAACTGGCGTTCAAAAATAAAACATTTGAAAAGGGACCATTTTCCACATTTCTGAAGCATGACGTAATGGGGGGGGTGTTATCTCTTTTGTCGAAAATCAGCCGTTTTTGCTTGAACATTAAATGCCTCCAAATGGTATTTAGTTAACTTCCCGAGCCCCTGGAAGCATGAAAATCACTTTAAACATGCTAATTTTAGCTCTAACACTGATGATCCACCTAAAAATGTGAACTGACGTTCAAAAATAAAACATTTGAAAACGGACCATTTTCAGCATTTCTGAAGCATGACGTAATGGGGGGGTGTTATCTCTTTTGTTAAAAATCTTCCGTTTTTGCTTGAACATTAAATGCCTCCAAATAGTATTTAATTCACTTCCCGAGCCCCTGGAAGCATGAAAATCACTTTAAACATGCTAATTGTAGCTCTAACACTGATGATCCACCTACAAACGTGAACTGACGTTCAAAAATAAAACATTTGAAAACGGACCATTTTTCACATTTCTGAAGAATGACGTAATGGGGGGGTGTTATCTCTTTTGTCGAAAATCAGCCGTTTTTGCTTGAACATTAAATGCCTCCAAATGGTATTTAATTCACTTCCCGAGCCCCTGGAAGCATGAAAATCACTTTAAACATGCTAATTTTAGCTCTAACACTGATGATCCACCTACAAATGTGAACTGACGTTCAAAAATAAAACATTTGAAAACGGACCATTTTCCACATTTCTGAAGCATGACGTAATGGGGGGGTGTTATCTCTTTTGTCAAAAATCTTCCGTTTTTGCTTGAACATTAAATGCCTCCAAATAGTATTTAATTCACTTCCCGAGCCCCTGGAAGCATGAAAATCACTTTAAACATGCTAATTTTAGCTCTAACACTGATGATCCACCTACAAATGTGAACTGACGTTCAAAAATAAAACATTTGAAAACGGACCATTTTCCACATTTCTGAAGCATGACGTAATGGGGGGGTGTTATCTCTTTTGTCGAAAATCAGCCGTTTTTGCTTGAACATTAAATGCCTCCAAATGGTATTTAATTACCTTTATTTAATTAGCTTCCCGGGGTGAAGAAACCCCTTTTGAGAACTCAGAGTGAGTAAATTGGCCATTTTCATGCACTTTTAACCATTCCATAAATCTTATGTTTAGGGCCCCTGGAAGCATGAAAATCACTTTAAACATGCTAATTTTAGCTCTAACACTGATGATCCACCTGCAAATGTGAACTGACGTTCAAAAATAAAACATTTGAAAACAGACCATTTTCCACATTTCTGAAGCATGACGTAATGGGGGGGGGTGTTATCTCTTTTCTCGAAAATCAGCCGTTTTTGCTTGAACATTAAATGCCTCCAAATGGTATTTAATTAACTTTATTTAATTAACTTCCCGGGGTGAAGAAACCCTTTTTGAGAACTCAGAGTGAGTAAATTGGCCATTTTCATGCACTTTTAACCATTCCATAAATCTTGTGTTTAGGCCCCCTGGAAGCATGAAAATCACTTTAAACATGCTAATTTTAGCTCTAACACTGATGATCCACCTACAAATGTGAACTGACTTTCAAAAATAAAACATTTGAAAACGGACCATTTTCCACATTTCTGAAGCATGACGGGGGGGGTGTTATCTCTTTTGTCGAAAATCAGCCGTTTTTGCTTGATCATTAAATGCCTCCAAATGGTATTTAATTAACTTCCCGGGGTGAAGAAACCCTTTTTGAGAACTCAGAGTGAGTAAATTGGCCATTTTCATGCACTTTTAACCATTCCATAAATCTTGTGTTTAGGGACCCTGGAAGCATGAAAATCACTTTAAACATGCTAATTTTAGCTCTAACACTGATGATCCAACTACAAATGTAAACTGGCGTTCAAAAATAAAACATTTGAAAAGGGACCATTTTCCACATTTCTGAAGCATGACGTAATGGGGGGGGTGTTATCTCTTTTGTCGAAAATCAGCCGTTTTTGCTTGAACATTAAATGCCTCCAAATGGTATTTAGTTAACTTCATGAGCCCCTGGAAGCATGAAAATCACTTTAAACATGCTAATTTTAGCTCTAACACTGATGATCCACCTAAAAATGTGAACTGACGTTCAAAAATAAAACATTTGAAAACGGACCATTTTCAGCATTTCTGAAGCATGACGTAATGGGGGGGTGTTATCTCTTTTGTCAAAAATCTTCCGTTTTTGCTTGAACATTAAATGCCTCCAAATAGTATTTAATTCACTTCCCGAGCCCCTGGAAGCATGAAAATCACTTTAAACATGCTAATTGTAGCTCTAACACTGATGATCCACCTACAAACGTGAACTGACGTTCAAAAATAAAACATTTGAAAACGGACCATTTTTCACATTTCTGAAGAATGACGTAATGGGGGGGTGTTATCTCTTTTGTCGAAAATCAGCCGTTTTTGCTTGAACATTAAATGCCTCCAAATGGTATTTAATTCACTTCCCGAGCCCCTGGAAGCATGAAAATCACTTTAAACATGCTAATTTTAGCTCTAACACTGATGATCCACCTACAAATGTGAACTGACGTTCAAAAATAAAACATTTGAAAACGGACCATTTTCCACATTTCTGAAGCATGACGTAATGGGGGGGTGTTATCTCTTTTGTCAAAAATCTTCCGTTTTTGCTTGAACATTAAATGCCTCCAAATAGTATTTAATTCACTTCCCGAGCCCCTGGAAGCATGAAAATCACTTTAAACATGCTAATTTTAGCTCTAACACTGATGATCCACCTACAAATGTGAACTGACGTTCAAAAATAAAACATTTGAAAACGGACCATTTTCCACATTTCTGAAGCATGACGTAATGGGGGGGTGTTATCTCTTTTGTCGAAAATCAGCCGTTTTTGCTTGAACATTAAATGCCTCCAAATGGTATTTAATTAACTTTATTTAATTAGCTTCCCGGGGTGAAGAAACCCCTTTTGAGAACTCAGAGTGACTAAATTGGCCATTTTCATGCACTTTTAACCATTCCATAAATCTTATGTTTAGGGCCCCTGGAAGCATGAAAATCACTTTAAACATGCTAATTTTAGCTCTAACACTGATGATCCACCTGCAAATGTGAACTGACGTTCAAAAATAAAACATTTGAAAACAGACCATTTTCCACATTTCTGAAGCATGACGTAATGGGGGGGTGTTATCTCTTTTGTCGAAAATCAGCCGTTTTTGCTTGAACATTAAATGCCTCCAAATGGTATTTAATTAACTTTATTTAATTAACTTCCCGGGGTGAAGAAACCCTTTTTGAGAACTCAGAGTGAGTAAATTGGCCATTTTCATGCACTTTTAACCATTCCATAAATCTTGTGTTTAGGCCCCCTGGAAGCATGAAAATCACTTTAAACATGCAAATTTTAGCTCTAACACTGATGATCCACCTACAAATGTGAACTGACTTTCAAAAATAAAACATTTGAAAACGGACCATTTTCCACATTTCTGAAGCATGACGGGGGGGTGTTATCTCTTTTGTCGAAAATCAGCCGTTTTTGCTTGATCATTAAATGCCTCCAAATGGTATTTAATTAACTTCCCGGGGTGAAGAAACCCTTTTTGAGAACTCAGAGTGAGTAAATTGGCCATTTTCATGCACTTTTAACCATTCCATAAATCTTGTGTTTAGGGCTCCTGGAAGCATGAAAATCACTTTAAACATGCAAATTTTAGCTCTAACACTGATGATCCAACTACAAATGTAAACTGACGTTCAAAAATAAAACATTTGAAAAGGGACCATTTTCCACATTTCTGAAGCATGACGTAATGGGGGGGGGGTGTTATCTCTTTTGTCAAAAATCAGCCGTTTTTGCTTGAACATTAAATGCTTCCAAATGGTATTTTATTAACTTCCCGAGCCCCTGGAAGCATGAAAATCACTTTAAACATGCTAATTTTAGCTCTAACACTGATGATCCACCTACAAATGTGAACTGACGTTCAAAAATAAAACATTTGAAAACGGACCATTTTCCACATTACTGAAGCATGACGTAATGGGGGGTGTTATCTCTTTCGTCGAAAATCAGCCGTTTTTGCTTGAACATTAAATGCCTCCAAATGGTATTTAATTAACTTCCCGAGCCCCTGGAAGCATGAAAATCACTTTAAACATGCTAATTTTAGCTCTAACACTGATGATCCACCTACAAATGTGAACTGACGTTCAAAAATGAAACATTTGAAAACGGACCATTTTCCACATTTCTGAAGCATGACGTAATGGGGGGGTGTTATCTCTTTTGTCAAAAATCAGCCGTTTTTGCTTGAACATTAAATGCCTCCAAATGGTATTTTATTAACTTCCCGAGCCCCTGGAAGCATGAAAATCACTTTAAACATGCTAATTTTAGCTCTAACACTGATGATCCACCTACAAATGTGAACTGACGTTCAAAAATAAAACATTTGAAAATGGACCATTTTCCACATTTCTGAAGCATGACGTAATGGGGGGGGGTGTTATCTCTTTTGTCAAAAATCAGCCATTTTTGCTTGAACATTAAATGCCTCCAAATAGTATTTAATTCACTTCCCGAGCCCCTGGAAGCATGAAAATCACTTTAAACATGCTAATTGTAGCTCTAACCCTGATGATCCACCTACAAACGTGAACTGACGTTCAAAAATAAAACATTTGAAAACGGACCATTTTCCACATTTCTGAAGAATGACGTAATGGGGGGGTGTTATCTCTTTTGTCGAAAATCAGCCGTTTTTGCTTGAACATTAAATGCCTCCAAATGGTATTTAATTCACTTCCCGAGCCCCTGGAAGCATGAAAATCACTTTAAACATGCTAATTTTAGCTCTAACACTGATGATCCACCTACAAATGTGAACTGATGTTCAAAAATAAAACATTTGAAAACAGACCATTTTCCACATTTCTGAAGCATGACGGGGGGTGTTATCTCTTTTGTCGAAAATCAGCCGTTTTTGCTTGAACATTAAATGCCTCCAAATGGTATTTAATTAACTTCCCGGGGTGAAGAAACCCTTTTTGAGAACTCAGAGTGAGTAAATTGGCCATTTTCATGCACTTTTAACCATTCCATAAATCTTGTGTTTAGGGCCCCTGGAAGCATGAAAATCACTTTAAACATGCTAATTTTAGCTCTAACACTGATGATCCAACTACAAATGTAAACTGGCGTTCAAAAATAAAACATTTGAAAAGGGACCATTTTCCACATTTCTGAAGCATGACGTAATGGGGGGGGTGTTATCTCTTTTGTCGAAAATCAGCCGTTTTTGCTTGAACATTAAATGCCTCCAAATGGTATTTAGTTAACTTCCCGAGCCCCTGGAAGCATGAAAATCACTTTAAACATGCTAATTTTAGCTCTAACACTGATGATCCACCTAAAAATGTGAACTGACGTTCAAAAATAAAACATTTGAAAACGGACCATTTTCAGCATTTCTGAAGCATGACGTAATGGGGGGGTGTTATCTCTTTTGTCAAAAATCTTCCGTTTTTGCTTGAACATTAAATGCCTCCAAATAGTATTTAATTCACTTCCCGAGCCCCTGGAAGCATGAAAATCACTTTAAACATGCTAATTGTAGCTCTAACACTGATGATCCACCTACAAACGTGAACTGACGTTCAAAAATAAAACATTTGAAAACGGACCATTTTTCACATTTCTGAAGAATGACGTAATGGGGGGGTGTTATCTCTTTTGTCGAAAATCAGCCGTTTTTGCTTGAACATTGCCTCCAAATGGTATTTAATTCACTTCCCGAGCCCCTGGAAGCATGAAAATCACTTTAAACATGCTAATTTTAGCTCTAACACTGATGATCCACCTACAAATGTGAACTGACGTTCAAAAATAAAACATTTGAAAACGGACCATTTTCCACATTTCTGAAGCATGACGTAATGGGGGGGTGTTATCTCTTTTGTCAAAAATCTTCCGTTTTTGCTTGAACATTAAATGCCTCCAAATAGTATTTAATTCACTTCCCGAGCCCCTGGAAGCATGAAAATCACTTTAAACATGCTAATTTTAGCTCTAACACTGATGATCCACCTACAAATGTGAACTGACGTTCAAAAATAAAACATTTGAAAACGGACCATTTTCCACATTTCTGAAGCATGACGTAATGGGGGGGTGTTATCTCTTTTGTCGAAAATCAGCCGTTTTTGCTTGAACATTAAATGCCTCCAAATGGTATTTAATTACCTTTATTTAATTAGCTTCCCGGGGTGAAGAAACCCCTTTTGAGAACTCAGAGTGAGTAAATTGGCCATTTTCATGCACTTTTAACCATTCCATAAATCTTATGTTTAGGGCCCCTGGAAGCATGAAAATCACTTTAAACATGCTAATTTTAGCTCTAACACTGATGATCCACCTGCAAATGTGAACTGACGTTCAAAAATAAAACATTTGAAAACAGACCATTTTCCACATTTCTGAAGCATGACGTAATGGGGGGGGTGTTATCTCTTTTCTCGAAAATCAGCCGTTTTTGCTTGAACATTAAATGCCTCCAAATGGTATTTAATTAACTTTATTTAATTAACTTCCCGGGGTGAAGAAACCCTTTTTGAGAACTCAGAGTGAGTAAATTGGCCATTTTCATGCACTTTTAACCATTCCATAAATCTTGTGTTTAGGCCCCCTGGAAGCATGAAAATCACTTTAAACATGCTAATTTTAGCTCTAACACTGATGATCCACCTACAAATGTGAACTGACTTTCAAAAATAAAACATTTGAAAACGGACCATTTTCCACATTTCTGAAGCATGACGGGGGGGGTGTTATCTCTTTTGTCGAAAATCAGCCGTTTTTGCTTGATCATTAAATGCCTCCAAATGGTATTTAATTAACTTCCCGGGGTGAAGAAACCCTTTTTGAGAACTCAGAGTGAGTAAATTGGCCATTTTCATGCACTTTTAACCATTCCATAAATCTTGTGTTTAGGGACCCTGGAAGCATGAAAATCACTTTAAACATGCTAATTTTAGCTCTAACACTGATGATCCAACTACAAATGTAAACTGGCGTTCAAAAATAAAACATTTGAAAAGGGACCATTTTCCACATTTCTGAAGCATGACGTAATGGGGGGGGTGTTATCTCTTTTGTCGAAAATCAGCCGTTTTTGCTTGAACATTAAATGCCTCCAAATGGTATTTAGTTAACTTCCCGAGCCCCTGGAAGCATGAAAATCACTTTAAACATGCTAATTTTAGCTCTAACACTGATGATCCACCTAAAAATGTGAACTGACGTTCAAAAATAAAACATTTGAAAACGGACCATTTTCAGCATTTCTGAAGCATGACGTAATGGGGGGGTGTTATCTCTTTTGTCAAAAATCTTCAGTTTTTGCTTGAACATTAAATGCCTCCAAATAGTATTTAATTCACTTCCCGAGCCCCTGGAAGCATGAAAATCACTTTAAACATGCTAATTGTAGCTCTAACACTGATGATCCACCTACAAACGTGAACTGACGTTCAAAAATAAAACATTTGAAAACGGACCATTTTTCACATTTCTGAAGAATGACGTAATGGGGGGGTGTTATCTCTTTTGTCGAAAATCAGCCGTTTTTGCTTGAACATTAAATGCCTCCAAATGGTATTTAATTCACTTCCCGAGCCCCTGGAAGCATGAAAATCACTTTAAACATGCTAATTTTAGCTCTAACACTGATGATCCACCTACAAATGTGAACTGACGTTCAAAAATAAAACATTTGAAAACGGACCATTTTCCACATTTCTGAAGCATGACGTAATGGGGGGGTGTTATCTCTTTTGTCAAAAATCTTCCGTTTTTGCTTGAACATTAAATGCCTCCAAATAGTATTTAATTCACTTCCCGAGCCCCTGGAAGCATGAAAATCACTTTAAACATGCTAATTTTAGCTCTAACACTGATGATCCACCTACAAATGTGAACTGACGTTCAAAAATAAAACATTTGAAAACGGACCATTTTCCACATTTCTGAAGCATGACGTAATGGGGGGGTGTTATCTCTTTTGTCGAAAATCAGCCGTTTTTGCTTGAACATTAAATGCCTCCAAATGGTATTTAATTAACTTTATTTAATTAGCTTCCCGGGGTGAAGAAACCCCTTTTGAGAACTCAGAGTGACTAAATTGGCCATTTTCATGCACTTTTAACCATTCCATAAATCTTATGTTTAGGGCCCCTGGAAGCATGAAAATCACTTTAAACATGCTAATTTTAGCTCTAACATTGATGATCCACCTGCAAATGTGAACTGACGTTCAAAAATAAAACATTTGAAAACAGACCATTTTCCACATTTCTGAAGCATGACGTAATGGGGGGGTGTTATCTCTTTTGTCGAAAATCAGCCGTTTTTGCTTGAACATTAAATGCCTCCAAATGGTATTTAATTAACTTTATTTAATTAACTTCCCGGGGTGAAGAAACCCTTTTTGAGAACTCAGAGTGAGTAAATTGGCCATTTTCATGCACTTTTAACCATTCCATAAATCTTGTGTTTAGGCCCCCTGGAAGCATGAAAATCACTTTAAACATGCAAATTTTAGCTCTAACACTGATGATCCACCTACAAATGTGAACTGACTTTCAAAAATAAAACATTTGAAAACGGACCATTTTCCACATTTCTGAAGCATGACGGGGGGGTGTTATCTCTTTTGTCGAAAATCAGCCGTTTTTGCTTGATCATTAAATGCCTCCAAATGGTATTTAATTAACTTCCCGGGGTGAAGAAACCCTTTTTGAGAACTCAGAGTGAGTAAATTGGCCATTTTCATGCACTTTTAACCATTCCATAAATCTTGTGTTTAGGGCTCCTGGAAGCATGAAAATCACTTTAAACATGCAAATTTTAGCTCTAACACTGATGATCCAACTACAAATGTAAACTGACGTTCAAAAATAAAACATTTGAAAAGGGACCATTTTCCACATTTCTGAAGCATGACGTAATGGGGGGGGGGGTGTTATCTCTTTTGTCAAAAATCAGCCGTTTTTGCTTGAACATTAAATGCCTCCAAATGGTATTTTATTAACTTCCCGAGCCCCTGGAAGCATGAAAATCACTTTAAACATGCTAATTTTAGCTCTAACACTGATGATCCACCTACAAATGTGAACTGACGTTCAAAAATAAAACATTTGAAAACGGACCATTTTCCACATTACTGAAGCATGACGTAATGGGGGGTGTTATCTCTTTCGTCGAAAATCAGCCGTTTTTGCTTGAACATTAAATGCCTCCAAATGGTATTTAATTAACTTCCCGAGCCCCTGGAAGCATGAAAATCACTTTAAACATGCTAATTTTAGCTCTAACACTGATGATCCACCTACAAATGTGAACTGACGTTCAAAAATGAAACATTTGAAAACGGACCATTTTCCACATTTCTGAAGCATGACGTAATGGGGGGGTGTTATCTCTTTTGTCAAAAATCAGCCGTTTTTGCTTGAACATTAAATGCCTCCAAATGGTATTTTATTAACTTCCCGAGCCCCTGGAAGCATGAAAATCACTTTAAACATGCTAATTTTAGCTCTAACACTGATGATCCACCTACAAATGTGAACTGACGTTCAAAAATAAAACATTTGAAAATGGACCATTTTCCACATTTCTGAAGCATGACGTAATGGGGGGGGGTGTTATCTCTTTTGTCAAAAATCAGCCATTTTTGCTTGAACATTAAATGCCTCCAAATAGTATTTAATTCACTTCCCGAGCCCCTGGAAGCATGAAAATCACTTTAAACATGCTAATTGTAGCTCTAACCCTGATGATCCACCTACAAACGTGAACTGACGTTCAAAAATAAAACATTTGAAAACGGACCATTTTCCACATTTCTGAAGAATGACGTAATGGGGGGGTGTTATCTCTTTTGTCGAAAATCAGCCGTTTTTGCTTGAACATTAAATGCCTCCAAATGGTATTTAATTCACTTCCCGAGCCCCTGGAAGCATGAAAATCACTTTAAACATGCTAATTTTAGCTCTAACACTGATGATCCACCTACAAATGTGAACTGATGTTCAAAAATAAAACATTTGAAAACAGACCATTTTCCACATTTCTGAAGCATGACGGGGGGTGTTATCTCTTTTGTCGAAAATCAGCCGTTTTTGCTTGAACATTAAATGCCTCCAAATGGTATTTAATTAACTTCCCGGGGTGAAGAAACCCTTTTTGAGAACTCAGAGTGAGTAAATTGGCCATTTTCATGCACTTTTAACCATTCCATAAATCTTGTGTTTAGGGCCCCTGGAAGCATGAAAATCACTTTAAACATGCTAATTTTAGCTCTAACACTGATGATCCAACTACAAATGTAAACTGGCGTTCAAAAATAAAACATTTGAAAAGGGACCATTTTCCACATTTCTGAAGCATGACGTAATGGGGGGGGTGTTATCTCTTTTGTCGAAAATCAGCCGTTTTTGCTTGAACATTAAATGCCTCCAAATGGTATTTAGTTAACTTCCCGAGCCCCTGGAAGCATGAAAATCACTTTAAACATGCTAATTTTAGCTCTAACACTGATGATCCACCTAAAAATGTGAACTGACGTTCAAAAATAAAACATTTGAAAACGGACCATTTTCAGCATTTCTGAAGCATGACATAATGGGGGGGTGTTATCTCTTTTGTCAAAAATCTTCCGTTTTTGCTTGAACATTAAATGCCTCCAAATAGTATTTAATTCACTTCCCGAGCCCCTGGAAGCATGAAAATCACTTTAAACATGCTAATTGTAGCTCTAACACTGATGATCCACCTACAAACGTGAACTGACGTTCAAAAATAAAACATTTGAAAACGGACCATTTTTCACATTTCTGAAGAATGACGTAATGGGGGGGTGTTATCTCTTTTGTCGAAAATCAGCCGTTTTTGCTTGAACATTAAATGCCTCCAAATGGTATTTAATTCACTTCCCGAGCCCCTGGAAGCATGAAAATCACTTTAAACATGCTAATTTTAGCTCTAACACTGATGATCCACCTACAAATGTGAACTGACGTTCAAAAATAAAACATTTGAAAACGGACCATTTTCCACATTTCTGAAGCATGACGTAATGGGGGGGTGTTATCTCTTTTGTCAAAAATCTTCCGTTTTTGCTTGAACATTAAATGCCTCCAAATAGTATTTAATTCACTTCCCGAGCCCCTGGAAGCATGAAAATCACTTTAAACATGCTAATTTTAGCTCTAACACTGATGATCCACCTACAAATGTGAACTGACGTTCAAAAATAAAACATTTGAAAACGGACCATTTTCCACATTTCTGAAGCATGACGTAATGGGGGGGGTGTTATCTCTTTTGTCGAAAATCAGCCGTTTTTGCTTGAACATTAAATGCCTCCAAATGGTATTTAATTAACTTTATTTAATTAGCTTCCCGGGGTGAAGAAACCCCTTTTGAGAACTCAGAGTGAGTAAATTGGCCATTTTCATGCACTTTTAACCATTCCATAAATCTTATGTTTAGGGCCCCTGGAAGCATGAAAATCACTTTAAACATGCTAATTTTAGCTCTAACACTGATGACCCACCTGCAAATGTGAACTGACGTTCAAAAATAAAACATTTGAAAACAGACCATTTTCCACATTTCTGAAGCATGACGTAATGGGGGGGGGTGTTATCTCTTTTCTCGAAAATCAGCCGTTTTTGCTTGAACATTAAATGCCTCCAAATGGTATTTAATTAACTTTATTTAATTAACTTCCCGGGGTGAAGAAACCCTTTTTGAGAACTCAGAGTGAGTAAATTGGCCATTTTCATGCACTTTTAACCATTCCATAAATCTTGTGTTTAGGCCCCCTGGAAGCATGAAAATCACTTTAAACATGCTAATTTTAGCTCTAACACTGATGATCCACCTACAAATGTGAACTGACTTTCAAAAATAAAACATTTGAAAACGGACCATTTTCCACATTTCTGAAGCATGACGGGGGGGTGTTATCTCTTTTGTCGAAAATCAGCCGTTTTTGCTTGATCATTAAATGCCTCCAAATGGTATTTAATTAACTTCCCGGGGTGAAGAAACCCTTTTTGAGAACTCAGAGTGAGTAAATTGGCCATTTTCATGCACTTTTAACCATTCCATAAATCTTGTGTTTAGGGACCCTGGAAGCATGAAAATCACTTTAAACATGCTAATTTTAGCTCTAACACTGATGATCCAACTACAAATGTAAAGTGACGTTCAAAAATAAAACATTTGAAAAGGGACCATTTTCCACATTTCTGAAGCATGACGTAATGGGGGGGGGGGGTGTTATCTCTTTTGTCAAAAATCAGCCGTTTTTGCTTGAACATTAAATGCCTCCAAATGGTATTTTATTAACTTCCCGAGCCCCTGGAAGCATGAAAATCACTTTAAACATGCTAATTTTAGCTCTAACACTGATGATCCACCTACAAATGTGAACTGAAGTTCAAAAATAAAACATTTGAAAACAGACCATTTTCCACATTACTGAAGCATGACGTAATGGGGGGTGTTATCTCTTTCGTCGAAAATCAGCCGTTTTTGCTTGAACATTAAATGCCTCCAAATGGTATTTAATTAACTTCCCGAGCCCCTGGAAGCATGAAAATCACTTTAAACATGCTAATTTTAGCTCTAACACTGATGATCCACCTACAAATGTGAACTGACGTTCAAAAATGAAACATTTAAAAACGGACCATTTTCCACATTTCTGAAGCATGACGTAATGGGGGGTGTTATCTCTTTTGTCAAAAATTAGCCATTTTTGCTTGAACATTAAATGCCTCCAAATGGTATTTTATTAACTTCCCGAGCCCCTGGAAGCATGAAAATCACTTTAAACATGCTAATTTTAGCTCTAACACTGATGATCCACCTACAAATGTGAACTGACGTTCAAAAATAAAACATTTGAAAATGGACCATTTTCCACATTTCTGAAGCATGACGTAATGGGGGGGGGTGTTATCTCTTTTGTCAAAAATCAGCCATTTTTGCTTGAACATTAAATGCCTCCAAATAGTATTTAATTCACTTCCCGAGCCCCTGGAAGCATGAAAATCACTTTAAACATGCTAATTTTAGCTCTAACACTGATGATCCACCTACAAATGTGAACTGACGTTCAAAAATAAAACATTTGAAAACGGACCATTTTCCACATTTCTGAAGCATGACGTAATGGGGGGTGTTATCTCTTTTGTCGAAAATCAGCCGTTTTTGCTTGAACATTAAATGCCTCCAAATGGTATTTAATTAACTTTATTTAATTAGCTTCCCGGGGTGAAGAAACCCCTTTTGAGAACTCAGAGTGACTAAATTGGCCATTTTCATGCACTTTTAACCATTCCATAAATCTTATGTTTAGGGCCCCTGGAAGCATGAAAATCACTTTAAACATGCTAATTTTAGCTCTAACACTGATGATCCACCTGCAAATGTGAACTGACGTTCAAAAATAAAACATTTGAAAACAGACCATTTTCCACATTTCTGAAGCATGACGTAATGGGGGGGTGTTATCTCTTTTGTCGAAAATCAGCCGTTTTTGCTTGAACATTAAATGCCTCCAAATGGTATTTAATTAACTTTATTTAATTAACTTCCCGGGGTGAAGAAACCCTTTTTGAGAACTCAGAGTGAGTAAATTGGCCATTTTCATGCACTTTTAACCATTCCATAAATCTTGTGTTTAGGGCTCCTGGAAGCATGAAAATCACTTTAAACATGCAAATTTTAGCTCTAACACTGATGATCCAACTACAAATGTAAACTGACGTTCAAAAATAAAACATTTGAAAAGGGACAATTTTCCACATTTCTGAAGCATGACGTAATGGGGGGGGGGGGTGTTATCTCTTTTGTCAAAAATCAGCCGTTTTTGCTTGAACATTAAATGCCTCCAAATGGTATTTTATTAACTTCCCGAGCCCCTGGAAGCATGAAAATCACTTTAAACATGCTAATTTTAGCTCTAACACTGATGATCCACCTACAAATGTGAACTGACGTTCAAAAATAAAACATTTGAAAACGGACCATTTTCCACATTACTGAAGCATGACGTAATGGGGGGTGTTATCTCTTTCGTCGAAAATCAGCCGTTTTTGCTTGAACATTAAATGCCTCCAAATGGTATTTAATTAACTTCCCGAGCCCCTGGAAGCATGAAAATCACTTTAAACATGCTAATTTTAGCTCTAACACTGATGATCCACCTACAAATGTGAACTGACGTTCAAAAATAAAACATTTGAAAATGGACCATTTTCCACATTTCTGAAGCATGACGTAATGGGGGGGGTGTTATCTCTTTTGTCAAAAATCAGCCATTTTTGCTTGAACATTAAATGCTTTCAAATAGTATTTAATTCACTTCCCGAGCCCCTGGAAGCATGAAAATCACTTTAAACATGCTAATTGTAGCTCTAACCCTGATGATCCACCTACAAACGTGAACTGACGTTCAAAAATAAAACATTTGAAAATGGACCATTTTCCACATTTCTGAAGAATGACGTAATGGGGGGGTGTTATCTCTTTTGTCGAAAATCAGCCGTTTTTGCTTGAACATTAAATGCCTCCAAATGGTATTTAATTCACTTCCCGAGCCCCTGGAAGCATGAAAATCACTTTAAACATGCTAATTTTAGCTCTAACACTGATGATCCACCTACAAATGTGAACTGATGTTCAAAAATAAAACATTTGAAAACAGACCATTTTCCACATTTCTGAAGCATGACGGGGGGTGTTATCTCTTTTGTCGAAAATCAGCCGTTTTTGCTTGAACATTAAATGCCTCCAAATGGTATTTAATTAACTTCCCGGGGTGAAGAAACCCTTTTTGAGAACTCAGAGTGAGTAAATTGGCCATTTTCATGCACTTTTAACCATTCCATAAATCTTGTGTTTAGGGCCCCTGGAAGCATGAAAATCACTTTAAACATGCTAATTTTAGCTCTAACACTGATGATCCAACTACAAATGTAAACTGGCGTTCAAAAATAAAACATTTGAAAAGGGACCATTTTCCACATTTCTGAAGCATGACGTAATGGGGGGGGTGTTATCTCTTTTGTCGAAAATCAGCCGTTTTTGCTTGAACATTAAATGCCTCCAAATGGTATTTAGTTAACTTCCCGAGCCCCTGGAAGCATGAAAATCACTTTAAACATGCTAATTTTAGCTCTAACACTGATGATCCACCTAAAAATGTGAACTGACGTTCAAAAATAAAACATTTGAAAACGGACCATTTTCAGCATTTCTGAAGCATGACGTAATGGGGGGGTGTTATCTCTTTTGTCAAAAATCTTCCGTTTTTGCTTGAACATTAAATGCCTCCAAATAGTATTTAATTCACCTCCCGAGCCCCTGGAAGCATGAAAATCACTTTAAACATGCTAATTGTAGCTCTAACACTGATGATCCACCTACAAACGTGAACTGACGTTCAAAAATAAAACATTTGAAAACGGACCATTTTTCACATTTCTGAAGAATGACGTAATGGGGGGGTGTTATCTCTTTTGTCGAAAATCAGCCGTTTTTGCTTGAACATTAAATGCCTCCAAATGGTATTTAATTCACTTCCCGAGCCCCTGGAAGCATGAAAATCACTTTAAACATGCTAATTTTAGCTCTAACACTGATGATCCACCTACAAATGTGAACTGACGTTCAAAAATAAAACATTTGAAAACGGACCATTTTCCACATTTCTGAAGCATGACGTAATGGGGGGTGTTATCTCTTTTGTCAAAAATCTTCCGTTTTTGCTTGAACATTAAATGCCTCCAAATAGTATTTAATTCACTTCCCGAGCCCCTGGAAGCATGAAAATCACTTTAAACATGCTAATTTTAGCTCTAACACTGATGATCCACCTACAAATGTGAACTGACGTTCAAAAATAAAACATTTGAAAACGGACCATTTTCCACATTTCTGAAGCATGACGTAATGGGGGGGTGTTATCTCTTTTGTCGAAAATCAGCCGTTTTTGCTTGAACATTAAATGCCTCCAAATGGTATTTAATTAACTTTATTTAATTAGCTTCCCGGGGTGAAGAAACCCCTTTTGAGAACTCAGAGTGAGTAAATTGGCCATTTTCATGCACTTTTAACCATTCCATAAATCTTATGTTTAGGGCCCCTGGAAGCATGAAAATCACTTTAAACATGCTAATTTTAGCTCTAACACTGATGATCCACCTGCAAATGTGAACTGACGTTCAAAAATAAAACATTTGAAAACAGACCATTTTCCACATTTCTGAAGCATGACGTAATGGGGGGGGTGTTATCTCTTTTCTCGAAAATCAGCCGTTTTTGCTTGAACATTAAATGCCTCCAAATGGTATTTAATTAACTTTATTTAATTAACTTCCCGGGGTGAAGAAACCCTTTTTGAGAACTCAGAGTGAGTAAATTGGCCATTTTCATGCACTTTTAACCATTCCATAAATCTTGTGTTTAGGCCCCCTGGAAGCATGAAAATCACTTTAAACATGCTAATTTTAGCTCTAACACTGATGATCCACCTACAAATGTGAACTGACTTTCAAAAATAAAACATTTGAAAACGGACCATTTTCCACATTTCTGAAGCATGACGGGGGGGTGTTATCTCTTTTGTCGAAAATCAGCCGTTTTTGCTTGATCATTAAATGCCTCCAAATGGTATTTAATTAACTTCCCGGGGTGAAGAAACCCTTTTTGAGAACTCAGAGTGAGTAAATTGGCCATTTTCATGCACTTTTAACCATTCCATAAATCTTGTGTTTAGGGACCCTGGAAGCATGAAAATCACTTTAAACATGCTAATTTTAGCTCTAACACTGATGATCCAACTACAAATGTAAACTGACGTTCAAAAATAAAACATTTGAAAAGGGACCATTTTCCACATTTCTGAAGCATGACGTAATGGGGGGGGGGGGTTGTTATCTCTTTTGTCAAAAATCAGCCGTTTTTGCTTGAACATTAAATGCCTCCAAATGGTATTTTATTAACTTCCCGAGCCCCTGGAAGCATGAAAATCACTTTAAACATGCTAATTTTAGCTCTAACACTGATGATCCACCTACAAATGTGAACTGAAGTTCAAAAATAAAACATTTGAAAACGGACCATTTTCCACATTACTGAAGCATGACGTAATGGGGGGTGTTATCTCTTTCGTCGAAAATCAGCCGTTTTTGCTTGAACATTAAATGCCTCCAAATGGTGTTTAATTCACTTCCCGAGCCCCTGGAAGCATGAAAATCATTTTAAACATGCTAATTTTAGCTCTAACACTGATGATCCACCTGCAAATGTGAACTGACGTTCAAAAATAAACCATTTGAAAACAGACCATTTTCCACATTTCTGAAGCATGACGTAATGGGGGGGTGTTATCTCTTTTGTCAAAAATCAGCCATTTTTGCTTGAACATTAAATGCCTCCAAATAGTATTTAATTCACTTCCCGAGCCCCTGGAAGCATGAAAATCACTTTAAACATGCTAATTTTAGCTCTAACACTGATGATCCACCTACAAATGTGAACTGACGTTCAAAAATAAAACATTTGAAAACGGACCATTTTCCACATTTCTGAAGCATGACGTAATGGGGGGTGTTATCTCTTTTGTCGAAAATCAGCCGTTTTTGCTTGAACATTAAATGCCTCCAAATGGTATTTAATTAACTTTATTTAATTAGCTTCCCGGGGTGAAGAAACCCCTTTTGAGAACTCAGAGTGACTAAATTGGCCATTTTCATGCACTTTTAACCATTCCATAAATCTTATGTTTAGGGCCCCTGGAAGCATGAAAATCACTTTAAACATGCTAATTTTAGCTCTAACACTGATGATCCACCTGCAAATGTGAACTGACGTTCAAAAATAAAACATTTGAAAACAGACCATTTTCCACATTTCTGAAGCATGACGTAATGGGGGGGTGTTATCTCTTTTGTCGAAAATCAGCCGTTTTTGCTTGAACATTAAATGCCTCCAAATGGTATTTAATTAACTTTATTTAATTAACTTCCCGGGGTGAAGAAACCCTTTTTGAGAACTCAGAGTGAGTAAATTGGCCATTTTCATGCACTTTTAACCATTCCATAAATCTTGTGTTTAGGCCCCCTGGAAGCATGAAAATCACTTTAAACATGCTAATTTTAGCTCTAACACTGATGATCCACCTACAAATGTGAACTGACTTTCAAAAATAAAACATTTGAAAACGGACCATTTTCCACATTTCTGAAGCATGACGGGGGGGTGTTATCTCTTTTGTCGAAAATCAGCCGTTTTTGCTTGATCATTAAATGCCTCCAAATGGTATTTAATTAACTTCCCGGGGTGAAGAAACCCTTTTTGAGAACTCAGAGTGAGTAAATTGGCCATTTTCATGCACTTTTAACCATTCCATAAATCTTGTGTTTAGGGACCCTGGAAGCATGAAAATCACTTTAAACATGCTAATTTTAGCTCTAACACTGATGATCCAACTACAAATGTAAAGTGACGTTCAAAAATAAAACATTTGAAAAGGGACCATTTTCCACATTTCTGAAGCATGACGTAATGGGGGGGGGGGGTGTTATCTCTTTTGTCAAAAATCAGCCGTTTTTGCTTGAACATTAAATGCCTCCAAATGGTATTTTATTAACTTCCCGAGCCCCTGGAAGCATGAAAATCACTTTAAACATGCTAATTTTAGCTCTAACACTGATGATCCACCTACAAATGTGAACTGAAGTTCAAAAATAAAACATTTGAAAACAGACCATTTTCCACATTACTGAAGCATGACGTAATGGGGGGTGTTATCTCTTTCGTCGAAAATCAGCCGTTTTTGCTTGAACATTAAATGCCTCCAAATGGTATTTAATTAACTTCCCGAGCCCCTGGAAGCATGAAAATCACTTTAAACATGCTAATTTTAGCTCTAACACTGATGATCCACCTACAAATGTGAACTGACGTTCAAAAATGAAACATTTAAAAACGGACCATTTTCCACATTTCTGAAGCATGACGTAATGGGGGGTGTTATCTCTTTTGTCAAAAATCAGCCATTTTTGCTTGAACATTAAATGCCTCCAAATGGTATTTTATTAACTTCCCGAGCCCCTGGAAGCATGAAAATCACTTTAAACATGCTAATTTTAGCTCTAACACTGATGATCCACCTACAAATGTGAACTGACGTTCAAAAATAAAACATTTGAAAATGGACCATTTTCCACATTTCTGAAGCATGACGTAATGGGGGGGGGTGTTATCTCTTTTGTCAAAAATCAGCCATTTTTGCTTGAACATTAAATGCCTCCAAATAGTATTTAATTCACTTCCCGAGCCCCTGGAAGCATGAAAATCACTTTAAACATGCTAATTTTAGCTCTAACACTGATGATCCACCTACAAATGTGAACTGACGTTCAAAAATAAAACATTTGAAAACGGACCATTTTCCACATTTCTGAAGCATGACGTAATGGGGGGTGTTATCTCTTTTGTCGAAAATCAGCCGTTTTTGCTTGAACATTAAATGCCTCCAAATGGTATTTAATTAACTTTATTTAATTAGCTTCCCGGGGTGAAGAAACCCCTTTTGAGAACTCAGAGTGACTAAATTGGCCATTTTCATGCACTTTTAACCATTCCATAAATCTTATGTTTAGGGCCCCTGGAAGCATGAAAATCACTTTAAACATGCTAATTTTAGCTCTAACACTGATGATCCACCTGCAAATGTGAACTGACGTTCAAAAATAAAACATTTGAAAACAGACCATTTTCCACATTTCTGAAGCATGACGTAATGGGGGGGTGTTATCTCTTTTGTCGAAAATCAGCCGTTTTTGCTTGAACATTAAATGCCTCCAAATGGTATTTAATTAACTTTATTTAATTAACTTCCCGGGGTGAAGAAACCCTTTTTGAGAACTCAGAGTGAGTAAATTGGCCATTTTCATGCACTTTTAACCATTCCATAAATCTTGTGTTTAGGGCTCCTGGAAGCATGAAAATCACTTTAAACATGCAAATTTTAGCTCTAACACTGATGATCCAACTACAAATGTAAACTGACGTTCAAAAATAAAACATTTGAAAAGGGACAATTTTCCACATTTCTGAAGCATGACGTAATGGGGGGGGGGGGTGTTATCTCTTTTGTCAAAAATCAGCCGTTTTTGCTTGAACATTAAATGCCTCCAAATGGTATTTTATTAACTTCCCGAGCCCCTGGAAGCATGAAAATCACTTTAAACATGCTAATTTTAGCTCTAACACTGATGATCCACCTACAAATGTGAACTGACGTTCAAAAATAAAACATTTGAAAACGGACCATTTTCCACATTACTGAAGCATGACGTAATGGGGGGTGTTATCTCTTTCGTCGAAAATCAGCCGTTTTTGCTTGAACATTAAATGCCTCCAAATGGTATTTAATTAACTTCCCGAGCCCCTGGAAGCATGAAAATCACTTTAAACATGCTAATTTTAGCTCTAACACTGATGATCCACCTACAAATGTGAACTGACGTTCAAAAATAAAACATTTGAAAATGGACCATTTTCCACATTTCTGAAGCATGACGTAATGGGGGGGGTGTTATCTCTTTTGTCAAAAATCAGCCATTTTTGCTTGAACATTAAATGCTTTCAAATAGTATTTAATTCACTTCCCGAGCCCCTGGAAGCATGAAAATCACTTTAAACATGCTAATTGTAGCTCTAACCCTGATGATCCACCTACAAACGTGAACTGACGTTCAAAAATAAAACATTTGAAAATGGACCATTTTCCACATTTCTGAAGAATGACGTAATGGGGGGGTGTTATCTCTTTTGTCGAAAATCAGCCGTTTTTGCTTGAACATTAAATGCCTCCAAATGGTATTTAATTCACTTCCCGAGCCCCTGGAAGCATGAAAATCACTTTAAACATGCTAATTTTAGCTCTAACACTGATGATCCACCTACAAATGTGAACTGATGTTCAAAAATAAAACATTTGAAAACAGACCATTTTCCACATTTCTGAAGCATGACGGGGGGTGTTATCTCTTTTGTCGAAAATCAGCCGTTTTTGCTTGAACATTAAATGCCTCCAAATGGTATTTAATTAACTTCCCGGGGTGAAGAAACCCTTTTTGAGAACTCAGAGTGAGTAAATTGGCCATTTTCATGCACTTTTAACCATTCCATAAATCTTGTGTTTAGGGCCCCTGGAAGCATGAAAATCACTTTAAACATGCTAATTTTAGCTCTAACACTGATGATCCAACTACAAATGTAAACTGGCGTTCAAAAATAAAACATTTGAAAAGGGACCATTTTCCACATTTCTGAAGCATGACGTAATGGGGGGGGGTGTTATCTCTTTTGTCGAAAATCAGCCGTTTTTGCTTGAACATTAAATGCCTCCAAATGGTATTTAGTTAACTTCCCGAGCCCCTGGAAGCATGAAAATCACTTTAAACATGCTAATTTTAGCTCTAACACTGATGATCCACCTAAAAATGTGAACTGACGTTCAAAAATAAAACATTTGAAAACGGACCATTTTCAGCATTTCTGAAGCATGACGTAATGGGGGGGTGTTATCTCTTTTGTCAAAAATCTTCCGTTTTTGCTTGAACATTAAATGCCTCCAAATAGTATTTAATTCACCTCCCGAGCCCCTGGAAGCATGAAAATCACTTTAAACATGCTAATTGTAGCTCTAACACTGATGATCCACCTACAAACGTGAACTGACGTTCAAAAATAAAACATTTGAAAACGGACCATTTTTCACATTTCTGAAGAATGACGTAATGGGGGGGTGTTATCTCTTTTGTCGAAAATCAGCCGTTTTTGCTTGAACATTAAATGCCTCCAAATGGTATTTAATTCACTTCCCGAGCCCCTGGAAGCATGAAAATCACTTTAAACATGCTAATTTTAGCTCTAACACTGATGATCCACCTACAAATGTGAACTGACGTTCAAAAATAAAACATTTGAAAACGGACCATTTTCCACATTTCTGAAGCATGACGTAATGGGGGGTGTTATCTCTTTTGTCAAAAATCTTCCGTTTTTGCTTGAACATTAAATGCCTCCAAATAGTATTTAATTCACTTCCCGAGCCCCTGGAAGCATGAAAATCACTTTAAACATGCTAATTTTAGCTCTAACACTGATGATCCACCTACAAATGTGAACTGACGTTCAAAAATAAAACATTTGAAAACGGACCATTTTCCACATTTCTGAAGCATGACGTAATGGGGGGGTGTTATCTCTTTTGTCGAAAATCAGCCGTTTTTGCTTGAACATTAAATGCCTCCAAATGGTATTTAATTAACTTTATTTAATTAGCTTCCCGGGGTGAAGAAACCCCTTTTGAGAACTCAGAGTGACTAAATTGGCCATTTTCATGCACTTTTAACCATTCCATAAATCTTATGTTTAGGGCCCCTGGAAGCATGAAAATCACTTTAAACATGCTAATTTTAGCTCTAACATTGATGATCCACCTGCAAATGTGAACTGACGTTCAAAAATAAAACATTTGAAAACAGACCATTTTCCACATTTCTGAAGCATGACGTAATGGGGGGGTGTTATCTCTTTTGTCGAAAATCAGCCGTTTTTGCTTGAACATTAAATGCCTCCAAATGGTATTTAATTAACTTTATTTAATTAACTTCCCGGGGTGAAGAAACCCTTTTTGAGAACTCAGAGTGAGTAAATTGGCCATTTTCATGCACTTTTAACCATTCCATAAATCTTGTGTTTAGGCCCCCTGGAAGCATGAAAATCACTTTAAACATGCAAATTTTAGCTCTAACACTGATGATCCACCTACAAATGTGAACTGACTTTCAAAAATAAAACATTTGAAAACGGACCATTTTCCACATTTCTGAAGCATGACGGGGGGGTGTTATCTCTTTTGTCGAAAATCAGCCGTTTTTGCTTGATCATTAAATGCCTCCAAATGGTATTTAATTAACTTCCCGGGGTGAAGAAACCCTTTTTGAGAACTCAGAGTGAGTAAATTGGCCATTTTCATGCACTTTTAACCATTCCATAAATCTTGTGTTTAGGGCTCCTGGAAGCATGAAAATCACTTTAAACATGCAAATTTTAGCTCTAACACTGATGATCCAACTACAAATGTAAACTGACGTTCAAAAATAAAACATTTGAAAAGGGACCATTTTCCACATTTCTGAAGCATGACGTAATGGGGGGGGGGGTGTTATCTCTTTTGTCAAAAATCAGCCGTTTTTGCTTGAACATTAAATGCCTCCAAATGGTATTTTATTAACTTCCCGAGCCCCTGGAAGCATGAAAATCACTTTAAACATGCTAATTTTAGCTCTAACACTGATGATCCACCTACAAATGTGAACTGACGTTCAAAAATAAAACATTTGAAAACGGACCATTTTCCACATTACTGAAGCATGACGTAATGGGGGGTGTTATCTCTTTCGTCGAAAATCAGCCGTTTTTGCTTGAACATTAAATGCCTCCAAATGGTATTTAATTAACTTCCCGAGCCCCTGGAAGCATGAAAATCACTTTAAACATGCTAATTTTAGCTCTAACACTGATGATCCACCTACAAATGTGAACTGACGTTCAAAAATGAAACATTTGAAAACGGACCATTTTCCACATTTCTGAAGCATGACGTAATGGGGGGGTGTTATCTCTTTTGTCAAAAATCAGCCGTTTTTGCTTGAACATTAAATGCCTCCAAATGGTATTTTATTAACTTCCCGAGCCCCTGGAAGCATGAAAATCACTTTAAACATGCTAATTTTAGCTCTAACACTGATGATCCACCTACAAATGTGAACTGACGTTCAAAAATAAAACATTTGAAAATGGACCATTTTCCACATTTCTGAAGCATGACGTAATGGGGGGGGGTGTTATCTCTTTTGTCAAAAATCAGCCATTTTTGCTTGAACATTAAATGCCTCCAAATAGTATTTAATTCACTTCCCGAGCCCCTGGAAGCATGAAAATCACTTTAAACATGCTAATTGTAGCTCTAACCCTGATGATCCACCTACAAACGTGAACTGACGTTCAAAAATAAAACATTTGAAAACGGACCATTTTCCACATTTCTGAAGAATGACGTAATGGGGGGGTGTTATCTCTTTTGTCGAAAATCAGCCGTTTTTGCTTGAACATTAAATGCCTCCAAATGGTATTTAATTCACTTCCCGAGCCCCTGGAAGCATGAAAATCACTTTAAACATGCTAATTTTAGCTCTAACACTGATGATCCACCTACAAATGTGAACTGATGTTCAAAAATAAAACATTTGAAAACAGACCATTTTCCACATTTCTGAAGCATGACGGGGGGTGTTATCTCTTTTGTCGAAAATCAGCCGTTTTTGCTTGAACATTAAATGCCTCCAAATGGTATTTAATTAACTTCCCGGGGTGAAGAAACCCTTTTTGAGAACTCAGAGTGAGTAAATTGGCCATTTTCATGCACTTTTAACCATTCCATAAATCTTGTGTTTAGGGCCCCTGGAAGCATGAAAATCACTTTAAACATGCTAATTTTAGCTCTAACACTGATGATCCAACTACAAATGTAAACTGGCGTTCAAAAATAAAACATTTGAAAAGGGACCATTTTCCACATTTCTGAAGCATGACGTAATGGGGGGGGTGTTATCTCTTTTGTCGAAAATCAGCCGTTTTTGCTTGAACATTAAATGCCTCCAAATGGTATTTAGTTAACTTCCCGAGCCCCTGGAAGCATGAAAATCACTTTAAACATGCTAATTTTAGCTCTAACACTGATGATCCACCTAAAAATGTGAACTGACGTTCAAAAATAAAACATTTGAAAACGGACCATTTTCAGCATTTCTGAAGCATGACATAATGGGGGGGTGTTATCTCTTTTGTCAAAAATCTTCCGTTTTTGCTTGAACATTAAATGCCTCCAAATAGTATTTAATTCACTTCCCGAGCCCCTGGAAGCATGAAAATCACTTTAAACATGCTAATTGTAGCTCTAACACTGATGATCCACCTACAAACGTGAACTGACGTTCAAAAATAAAACATTTGAAAACGGACCATTTTTCACATTTCTGAAGAATGACGTAATGGGGGGGTGTTATCTCTTTTGTCGAAAATCAGCCGTTTTTGCTTGAACATTAAATGCCTCCAAATGGTATTTAATTCACTTCCCGAGCCCCTGGAAGCATGAAAATCACTTTAAACATGCTAATTTTAGCTCTAACACTGATGATCCACCTACAAATGTGAACTGACGTTCAAAAATAAAACATTTGAAAACGGACCATTTTCCACATTTCTGAAGCATGACGTAATGGGGGGGTGTTATCTCTTTTGTCAAAAATCTTCCGTTTTTGCTTGAACATTAAATGCCTCCAAATAGTATTTAATTCACTTCCCGAGCCCCTGGAAGCATGAAAATCACTTTAAACATGCTAATTTTAGCTCTAACACTGATGATCCACCTACAAATGTGAACTGACGTTCAAAAATAAAACATTTGAAAACGGACCATTTTCCACATTTCTGAAGCATGACGTAATGGGGGGGGTGTTATCTCTTTTGTCGAAAATCAGCCGTTTTTGCTTGAACATTAAATGCCTCCAAATGGTATTTAATTAACTTTATTTAATTAGCTTCCCGGGGTGAAGAAACCCCTTTTGAGAACTCAGAGTGAGTAAATTGGCCATTTTCATGCACTTTTAACCATTCCATAAATCTTATGTTTAGGGCCCCTGGAAGCATGAAAATCACTTTAAACATGCTAATTTTAGCTCTAACACTGATGACCCACCTGCAAATGTGAACTGACGTTCAAAAATAAAACATTTGAAAACAGACCATTTTCCACATTTCTGAAGCATGACGTAATGGGGGGGGGTGTTATCTCTTTTCTCGAAAATCAGCCGTTTTTGCTTGAACATTAAATGCCTCCAAATGGTATTTAATTAACTTTATTTAATTAACTTCCCGGGGTGAAGAAACCCTTTTTGAGAACTCAGAGTGAGTAAATTGGCCATTTTCATGCACTTTTAACCATTCCATAAATCTTGTGTTTAGGCCCCCTGGAAGCATGAAAATCACTTTAAACATGCTAATTTTAGCTCTAACACTGATGATCCACCTACAAATGTGAACTGACTTTCAAAAATAAAACATTTGAAAACGGACCATTTTCCACATTTCTGAAGCATGACGGGGGGGTGTTATCTCTTTTGTCGAAAATCAGCCGTTTTTGCTTGATCATTAAATGCCTCCAAATGGTATTTAATTAACTTCCCGGGGTGAAGAAACCCTTTTTGAGAACTCAGAGTGAGTAAATTGGCCATTTTCATGCACTTTTAACCATTCCATAAATCTTGTGTTTAGGGACCCTGGAAGCATGAAAATCACTTTAAACATGCTAATTTTAGCTCTAACACTGATGATCCAACTACAAATGTAAAGTGACGTTCAAAAATAAAACATTTGAAAAGGGACCATTTTCCACATTTCTGAAGCATGACGTAATGGGGGGGGGGGGTGTTATCTCTTTTGTCAAAAATCAGCCGTTTTTGCTTGAACATTAAATGCCTCCAAATGGTATTTTATTAACTTCCCGAGCCCCTGGAAGCATGAAAATCACTTTAAACATGCTAATTTTAGCTCTAACACTGATGATCCACCTACAAATGTGAACTGAAGTTCAAAAATAAAACATTTGAAAACAGACCATTTTCCACATTACTGAAGCATGACGTAATGGGGGGTGTTATCTCTTTCGTCGAAAATCAGCCGTTTTTGCTTGAACATTAAATGCCTCCAAATGGTATTTAATTAACTTCCCGAGCCCCTGGAAGCATGAAAATCACTTTAAACATGCTAATTTTAGCTCTAACACTGATGATCCACCTACAAATGTGAACTGACGTTCAAAAATGAAACATTTAAAAACGGACCATTTTCCACATTTCTGAAGCATGACGTAATGGGGGGTGTTATCTCTTTTGTCAAAAATCAGCCATTTTTGCTTGAACATTAAATGCCTCCAAATGGTATTTTATTAACTTCCCGAGCCCCTGGAAGCATGAAAATCACTTTAAACATGCTAATTTTAGCTCTAACACTGATGATCCACCTACAAATGTGAACTGACGTTCAAAAATAAAACATTTGAAAATGGACCATTTTCCACATTTCTGAAGCATGACGTAATGGGGGGGGGTGTTATCTCTTTTGTCAAAAATCAGCCATTTTTGCTTGAACATTAAATGCCTCCAAATAGTATTTAATTCACTTCCCGAGCCCCTGGAAGCATGAAAATCACTTTAAACATGCTAATTTTAGCTCTAACACTGATGATCCACCTACAAATGTGAACTGACGTTCAAAAATAAAACATTTGAAAACGGACCATTTTCCACATTTCTGAAGCATGACGTAATGGGGGGTGTTATCTCTTTTGTCGAAAATCAGCCGTTTTTGCTTGAACATTAAATGCCTCCAAATGGTATTTAATTAACTTTATTTAATTAGCTTCCCGGGGTGAAGAAACCCCTTTTGAGAACTCAGAGTGACTAAATTGGCCATTTTCATGCACTTTTAACCATTCCATAAATCTTATGTTTAGGGCCCCTGGAAGCATGAAAATCACTTTAAACATGCTAATTTTAGCTCTAACACTGATGATCCACCTGCAAATGTGAACTGACGTTCAAAAATAAAACATTTGAAAACAGACCATTTTCCACATTTCTGAAGCATGACGTAATGGGGGGGTGTTATCTCTTTTGTCGAAAATCAGCCGTTTTTGCTTGAACATTAAATGCCTCCAAATGGTATTTAATTAACTTTATTTAATTAACTTCCCGGGGTGAAGAAACCCTTTTTGAGAACTCAGAGTGAGTAAATTGGCCATTTTCATGCACTTTTAACCATTCCATAAATCTTGTGTTTAGGGCTCCTGGAAGCATGAAAATCACTTTAAACATGCAAATTTTAGCTCTAACACTGATGATCCAACTACAAATGTAAACTGACGTTCAAAAATAAAACATTTGAAAAGGGACAATTTTCCACATTTCTGAAGCATGACGTAATGGGGGGGGGGGTGTTATCTCTTTTGTCAAAAATCAGCCGTTTTTGCTTGAACATTAAATGCCTCCAAATGGTATTTTATTAACTTCCCGAGCCCCTGGAAGCATGAAAATCACTTTAAACATGCTAATTTTAGCTCTAACACTGATGATCCACCTACAAATGTGAACTGACGTTCAAAAATAAAACATTTGAAAACGGACCATTTTCCACATTACTGAAGCATGACGTAATGGGGGGTGTTATCTCTTTCGTCGAAAATCAGCCGTTTTTGCTTGAACATTAAATGCCTCCAAATGGTATTTAATTAACTTCCCGAGCCCCTGGAAGCATGAAAATCACTTTAAACATGCTAATTTTAGCTCTAACACTGATGATCCACCTACAAATGTGAACTGACGTTCAAAAATAAAACATTTGAAAATGGACCATTTTCCACATTTCTGAAGCATGACGTAATGGGGGGGGTGTTATCTCTTTTGTCAAAAATCAGCCATTTTTGCTTGAACATTAAATGCTTTCAAATAGTATTTAATTCACTTCCCGAGCCCCTGGAAGCATGAAAATCACTTTAAACATGCTAATTGTAGCTCTAACCCTGATGATCCACCTACAAACGTGAACTGACGTTCAAAAATAAAACATTTGAAAATGGACCATTTTCCACATTTCTGAAGAATGACGTAATGGGGGGGTGTTATCTCTTTTGTCGAAAATCAGCCGTTTTTGCTTGAACATTAAATGCCTCCAAATGGTATTTAATTCACTTCCCGAGCCCCTGGAAGCATGAAAATCACTTTAAACATGCTAATTTTAGCTCTAACACTGATGATCCACCTACAAATGTGAACTGATGTTCAAAAATAAAACATTTGAAAACAGACCATTTTCCACATTTCTGAAGCATGACGGGGGGTGTTATCTCTTTTGTCGAAAATCAGCCGTTTTTGCTTGAACATTAAATGCCTCCAAATGGTATTTAATTAACTTCCCGGGGTGAAGAAACCCTTTTTGAGAACTCAGAGTGAGTAAATTGGCCATTTTCATGCACTTTTAACCATTCCATAAATCTTGTGTTTAGGGCCCCTGGAAGCATGAAAATCACTTTAAACATGCTAATTTTAGCTCTAACACTGATGATCCAACTACAAATGTAAACTGGCGTTCAAAAATAAAACATTTGAAAAGGGACCATTTTCCACATTTCTGAAGCATGACGTAATGGGGGGGGGTGTTATCTCTTTTGTCGAAAATCAGCCGTTTTTGCTTGAACATTAAATGCCTCCAAATGGTATTTAGTTAACTTCCCGAGCCCCTGGAAGCATGAAAATCACTTTAAACATGCTAATTTTAGCTCTAACACTGATGATCCACCTAAAAATGTGAACTGACGTTCAAAAATAAAACATTTGAAAACGGACCATTTTCAGCATTTCTGAAGCATGACGTAATGGGGGGGTGTTATCTCTTTTGTCAAAAATCTTCCGTTTTTGCTTGAACATTAAATGCCTCCAAATAGTATTTAATTCACCTCCCGAGCCCCTGGAAGCATGAAAATCACTTTAAACATGCTAATTGTAGCTCTAACACTGATGATCCACCTACAAACGTGAACTGACGTTCAAAAATAAAACATTTGAAAACGGACCATTTTTCACATTTCTGAAGAATGACGTAATGGGGGGGTGTTATCTCTTTTGTCGAAAATCAGCCGTTTTTGCTTGAACATTAAATGCCTCCAAATGGTATTTAATTCACTTCCCGAGCCCCTGGAAGCATGAAAATCACTTTAAACATGCTAATTTTAGCTCTAACACTGATGATCCACCTACAAATGTGAACTGACGTTCAAAAATAAAACATTTGAAAACGGACCATTTTCCACATTTCTGAAGCATGACGTAATGGGGGGTGTTATCTCTTTTGTCAAAAATCTTCCGTTTTTGCTTGAACATTAAATGCCTCCAAATAGTATTTAATTCACTTCCCGAGCCCCTGGAAGCATGAAAATCACTTTAAACATGCTAATTTTAGCTCTAACACTGATGATCCACCTACAAATGTGAACTGACGTTCAAAAATAAAACATTTGAAAACGGACCATTTTCCACATTTCTGAAGCATGACGTAATGGGGGGGTGTTATCTCTTTTGTCGAAAATCAGCCGTTTTTGCTTGAACATTAAATGCCTCCAAATGGTATTTAATTAACTTTATTTAATTAGCTTCCCGGGGTGAAGAAACCCCTTTTGAGAACTCAGAGTGAGTAAATTGGCCATTTTCATGCACTTTTAACCATTCCATAAATCTTATGTTTAGGGCCCCTGGAAGCATGAAAATCACTTTAAACATGCTAATTTTAGCTCTAACACTGATGATCCACCTGCAAATGTGAACTGACGTTCAAAAATAAAACATTTGAAAACAGACCATTTTCCACATTTCTGAAGCATGACGTAATGGGGGGGGTGTTATCTCTTTTCTCGAAAATCAGCCGTTTTTGCTTGAACATTAAATGCCTCCAAATGGTATTTAATTAACTTTATTTAATTAACTTCCCGGGGTGAAGAAACCCTTTTTGAGAACTCAGAGTGAGTAAATTGGCCATTTTCATGCACTTTTAACCATTCCATAAATCTTGTGTTTAGGCCCCCTGGAAGCATGAAAATCACTTTAAACATGCTAATTTTAGCTCTAACACTGATGATCCACCTACAAATGTGAACTGACTTTCAAAAATAAAACATTTGAAAACGGACCATTTTCCACATTTCTGAAGCATGACGGGGGGGTGTTATCTCTTTTGTCGAAAATCAGCCGTTTTTGCTTGATCATTAAATGCCTCCAAATGGTATTTAATTAACTTCCCGGGGTGAAGAAACCCTTTTTGAGAACTCAGAGTGAGTAAATTGGCCATTTTCATGCACTTTTAACCATTCCATAAATCTTGTGTTTAGGGACCCTGGAAGCATGAAAATCACTTTAAACATGCTAATTTTAGCTCTAACACTGATGATCCAACTACAAATGTAAACTGACGTTCAAAAATAAAACATTTGAAAAGGGACCATTTTCCACATTTCTGAAGCATGACGTAATGGGGGGGGGGGGTTGTTATCTCTTTTGTCAAAAATCAGCCGTTTTTGCTTGAACATTAAATGCCTCCAAATGGTATTTTATTAACTTCCCGAGCCCCTGGAAGCATGAAAATCACTTTAAACATGCTAATTTTAGCTCTAACACTGATGATCCACCTACAAATGTGAACTGAAGTTCAAAAATAAAACATTTGAAAACGGACCATTTTCCACATTACTGAAGCATGACGTAATGGGGGGTGTTATCTCTTTCGTCGAAAATCAGCCGTTTTTGCTTGAACATTAAATGCCTCCAAATGGTGTTTAATTCACTTCCCGAGCCCCTGGAAGCATGAAAATCATTTTAAACATGCTAATTTTAGCTCTAACACTGATGATCCACCTGCAAATGTGAACTGACGTTCAAAAATAAACCATTTGAAAACAGACCATTTTCCACATTTCTGAAGCATGACGTAATGGGGGGGTGTTATCTCTTTTGTCAAAAATCAGCCATTTTTGCTTGAACATTAAATGCCTCCAAATAGTATTTAATTCACTTCCCGAGCCCCTGGAAGCATGAAAATCACTTTAAACATGCTAATTTTAGCTCTAACACTGATGATCCACCTACAAATGTGAACTGACGTTCAAAAATAAAACATTTGAAAACGGACCATTTTCCACATTTCTGAAGCATGACGTAATGGGGGGTGTTATCTCTTTTGTCGAAAATCAGCCGTTTTTGCTTGAACATTAAATGCCTCCAAATGGTATTTAATTAACTTTATTTAATTAGCTTCCCGGGGTGAAGAAACCCCTTTTGAGAACTCAGAGTGACTAAATTGGCCATTTTCATGCACTTTTAACCATTCCATAAATCTTATGTTTAGGGCCCCTGGAAGCATGAAAATCACTTTAAACATGCTAATTTTAGCTCTAACACTGATGATCCACCTGCAAATGTGAACTGACGTTCAAAAATAAAACATTTGAAAACAGACCATTTTCCACATTTCTGAAGCATGACGTAATGGGGGGGTGTTATCTCTTTTGTCGAAAATCAGCCGTTTTTGCTTGAACATTAAATGCCTCCAAATGGTATTTAATTAACTTTATTTAATTAACTTCCCGGGGTGAAGAAACCCTTTTTGAGAACTCAGAGTGAGTAAATTGGCCATTTTCATGCACTTTTAACCATTCCATAAATCTTGTGTTTAGGCCCCCTGGAAGCATGAAAATCACTTTAAACATGCTAATTTTAGCTCTAACACTGATGATCCACCTACAAATGTGAACTGACTTTCAAAAATAAAACATTTGAAAACGGACCATTTTCCACATTTCTGAAGCATGACGGGGGGGTGTTATCTCTTTTGTCGAAAATCAGCCGTTTTTGCTTGATCATTAAATGCCTCCAAATGGTATTTAATTAACTTCCCGGGGTGAAGAAACCCTTTTTGAGAACTCAGAGTGAGTAAATTGGCCATTTTCATGCACTTTTAACCATTCCATAAATCTTGTGTTTAGGGCTCCTGGAAGCATGAAAATCACTTTAAACATGCAAATTTTAGCTCTAACACTGATGATCCAACTACAAATGTAAACTGACGTTCAAAAATAAAACATTTGAAAAGGGACCATTTTCCACATTTCTGAAGCATGACGTAATGGGGGGGGGGGTGTTATCTCTTTTGTCAAAAATCAGCCGTTTTTGCTTGAACATTAAATGCCTCCAAATGGTATTTTATTAACTTCCCGAGCCCCTGGAAGCATGAAAATCACTTTAAACATGCTAATTTTAGCTCTAACACTGATGATCCACCTACAAATGTGAACTGACGTTCAAAAATAAAACATTTGAAAACGGACCATTTTCCACATTACTGAAGCATGACGTAATGGGGGGTGTTATCTCTTTCGTCGAAAATCAGCCGTTTTTGCTTGAACATTAAATGCCTCCAAATGGTATTTAATTAACTTCCCGAGCCCCTGGAAGCATGAAAATCACTTTAAACATGCTAATTTTAGCTCTAACACTGATGATCCACCTACAAATGTGAACTGACGTTCAAAAATGAAACATTTGAAAACGGACCATTTTCCACATTTCTGAAGCATGACGTAATGGGGGGGTGTTATCTCTTTTGTCAAAAATCAGCCGTTTTTGCTTGAACATTAAATGCCTCCAAATGGTATTTTATTAACTTCCCGAGCCCCTGGAAGCATGAAAATCACTTTAAACATGCTAATTTTAGCTCTAACACTGATGATCCACCTACAAATGTGAACTGACGTTCAAAAATAAAACATTTGAAAATGGACCATTTTCCACATTTCTGAAGCATGACGTAATGGGGGGGGTGTTATCTCTTTTGTCAAAAATCAGCCATTTTTGCTTGAACATTAAATGCCTCCAAATAGTATTTAATTCACTTCCCGAGCCCCTGGAAGCATGAAAATCACTTTAAACATGCTAATTGTAGCTCTAACCCTGATGATCCACCTACAAACGTGAACTGACGTTCAAAAATAAAACATTTGAAAACGGACCATTTTCCACATTTCTGAAGAATGACGTAATGGGGGGGTGTTATCTCTTTTGTCGAAAATCAGCCGTTTTTGCTTGAACATTAAATGCCTCCAAATGGTATTTAATTCACTTCCCGAGCCCCTGGAAGCATGAAAATCACTTTAAACATGCTAATTTTAGCTCTAACACTGATGATCCACCTACAAATGTGAACTGATGTTCAAAAATAAAACATTTGAAAACAGACCATTTTCCACATTTCTGAAGCATGACGGGGGGTGTTATCTCTTTTGTCGAAAATCAGCCGTTTTTGCTTGAACATTAAATGCCTCCAAATGGTATTTAATTAACTTCCCGGGGTGAAGAAACCCTTTTTGAGAACTCAGAGTGAGTAAATTGGCCATTTTCATGCACTTTTAACCATTCCATAAATCTTGTGTTTAGGGCCCCTGGAAGCATGAAAATCACTTTAAACATGCTAATTTTAGCTCTAACACTGATGATCCACCTACAAACGTAAACTGGCGTTCAAAAATAAAACATTTGAAAAGGGACCATTTTCCACATTTCTGAAGCATGACGTAATGGGGGGGGTGTTATCTCTTTTGTCGAAAATCAGCCGTTTTTGCTTGAACATTAAATGCCTCCAAATGGTATTTAGTTAACTTCCCGAGCCCCTGGAAGCATGAAAATCACTTTAAACATGCTAATTTTAGCTCTAACACTGATGATCCACCTAAAAATGTGAACTGATGTTCAAAAATAAAACATTTGAAAACAGACCATTTTCCACATTTCTGAAGCATGACGGGGGGTGTTATCTCTTTTGTCGAAAATCAGCCGTTTTTGCTTGAACATTAAATGCCTCCAAATGGTATTTAATTAACTTCCCGGGGTGAAGAAACCCTTTTTGAGAACTCAGAGTGAGTAAATTGGCCATTTTCATGCACTTTTAACCATTCCATAAATCTTGTGTTTAGGGCCCCTGGAAGCATGAAAATCACTTTAAACATGCTAATTTTAGCTCTAACACTGATGATCCAACTACAAATGTAAACTGGCGTTCAAAAATAAAACATTTGAAAAGGGACCATTTTCCACATTTCTGAAGCATGACGTAATGGGGGGGGTGTTATCTCTTTTGTCGAAAATCAGCCGTTTTTGCTTGAACATTAAATGCCTCCAAATGGTATTTAGTTAACTTCCTGAGCCCCTGGAAGCATGAAAATCACTTTAAACATGCTAATTTTAGCTCTAACACTGATGATCCACCTAAAAATGTGAACTGACGTTCAAAAATAAAACATTTGAAAACGGACCATTTTCAGCATTTCTGAAGCATGACGTAATGGGGGGGTGTTATCTCTTTTGTCAAAAATCTTCCGTTTTTGCTTGAACATTAAATGCCTCCAAATAGTATTTAATTCACTTCCCGAGCCCCTGGAAGCATGAAAATCACTTTAAACATGCTCATTTTAGCTCTAACACTGATGATCCACCTACAAATGTGAACTGACGTTCAAAAATAAAACATTTGAAAACGGACCATTTTCCACATTTCTGAAGCATGACGTAATGGGGGGGTGTTATCTCTTTTGTCGAAAATCAGCCGTTTTTGCTTGAACATTAAATGCCTCCAAATGGTATTTAATTAACTTTATTTAATTAGCTTCCCGGGGTGAAGAAACCCTTTTTGAGAACTCAGAGTGAGTAAATTGGCCATTTTCATGCACTTTTAACCATTCCATAAATCTTGTGTTTAGGGCCCCTGGAAGCATGAAAATCACTTTAAACATGCTAATTTTAGCTCTAACACTGATGATCCACCTGCAAATGTGAACTGACGTTCAAAAATAAAACATTTGAAAACAGACCATTTTCCACATTCCTGAAGCATGACGTAATGGGGGGGTGTTATCTCTTTTGTCGAAAATCAGCCGTTTTTGCTTGAACATTAAATGCCTCCAAATGGTATTTAATTAACTTTATTTAATTAACTTCCCGGGGTGAAGAAACCCTTTTTGAGAACTCAGAGTGAGTAAATTGGCCATTTTCATGCACTTTTAACCATTCCATGAATCTTGTGTTTAGGGCCCCTGGAAGCATGAAAATCACCTTAAACATGCTAATTTTAGCTCTAACACTGATGATCCACCTACAAATGTGAACTGACCTTCAAAAATAAAACATTTGAAAACGGACCATTTTCCACATTTCTGAAGCATGACGTAATGGGGGGGTGTTATCTCTTTTGTCAAAAATCAGCCGTTTTTTCTTGCACATTAAAGGCCTCCAAATAGTATTTAATTCACTTCCCGAGCCCCTGGAAGCATGAAAATCACTTTAAACATGCTCATTTTAGCTCTAACACTGATGATCCACCTACAAATGTGAACTGACGTTCAAAAATAAAACATTTGAAATTGAACAATTTCCCCATTTCTGAAGCATGACGTAATGGGGGGGTGTTATCTCTTTTGTCAAAAATCAGCCATTTTTGCTTGAACATTAAATGCCTCCAAATAGTATTTAATTCACTTCCCGAGCCCCTGGAAGCATGAAAATCACTTTAAACATGCTAATTGTAGCTCTAACACTGATGATCCACCTACAAACGTGAACTGACGTTCAAAAATAAAACATTTGAAAACGGACCATTTTCCACATTTCTGAAGAATGACGTAATGGGGGGGTGTTATCTCTTTTGTCGAAAATCAGCCGTTTTTGCTTGAACATTAAATGCCTCCAAATGGTATTTAATTCACTTCCCGAGCCCCTGGAAGCATGAAAATCACTTTAAACATGCTAATTTTAGCTCTAACACTGATGATCCACCTACAAATGTGAACTGACGTTCAAAAATAAAACATTTGAAAACAGACCATTTTCCACATTTCTGAAGCATGACGGGGGGTGTTATCTCTTTTGTCGAAAATCAGCCGTTTTTGCTTGAACATTAAATGCCTCCAAATGGTATTTAATTAACTTCCCGGGGTGAAGAAACCCTTTTTGAGAACTCAGAGTGAGTAAATTGGCCATTTTAATGCACTTTTAACCATTCCATAAATCTTGTGTTTAGGGCCCCTGGAAGCATGAAAATCACTTTAAACATGCTAATTTTAGCTCTAACACTGATGATCCAACTACAAATGTAAACTGGCGTTCAAAAATAAAACATTTGAAAAGGGACCATTTTCCACATTTCTGAAGCATGACGTAATGGGGGGGGTGTTATCTCTTTTGTCGAAAATCAGCCGTTTTTGCTTGAACATTAAATGCCTCCAAATGGTATTTAGTTAACTTCCAGAGCCCCTGGAAGCATGAAAATCACTTTAAACATGCTAATTTTAGCTCTAACACTGATGATCCACCTAAAAATGTGAACTGATGTTCAAAAATAAAACATTTGAAAACAGACCATTTTCCACATTTCTGAAGCATGACGGGGGGTGTTATCTCTTTTGTCGAAAATCAGCCGTTTTTGCTTGAACATTAAATGCCTCCAAATGGTATTTAATTAACTTCCCGGGGTGAAGAAACCCTTTTTGAGAACTCAGAGTGAGTAAATTGGCCATTTTCATGCACTGTTAACCATTCCATAAATCTTGTGTTTAGGGCCCCTGGAAGCATGAAAATCACTTTAAACATGCTAATTTTAGCTCTAACACTGATGATCCAACTACAAATGTAAACTGGCGTTCAAAAATAAAACATTTGAAAACGGACCATTTTCAGCATTTCTGAAGCATGACGTAATGGGGGGTGTTATCTCTTTTGTCAAAAATCTTCCGTTTTTGCTTGAACATTAAATGCCTCCAAATAGTATTTAATTCACTTCCCGAGCCCCTGGAAGCATGAAAATCACTTTAAACATGCTAATTTTAGCTCTAACACTGATGATCCACCTACAAATGTGAACTGACGTTCAAAAATAAAACATTTGAAAACGGACCATTTTCCACCTTTCTGAAGCATGACGTAATGGGGGGGTGTTATCTCTTTTGTCGAAAATCAGCCGTTTTTGCTTGAACATTAAATCCCTTCAAATGGTATTTAATTAACTTTATTTAATTAGCTTCCCGGGGTGAAGAAACCCTTTTTGAGAACTCAGAGTGAGTAAATTGGCCATTTTCATGCACTTTTAACCATTCCATAAATCTTGTGTTTAGGGCCCCTGGAAGCATGAAAATCACTTTAAACATGCTAATTTTAGCTCTAACACTGATGATCCACCTGCAAATGTGAACTGACGTTCAAAAATAAAACATTTGAAAACAGACCATTTTCCACATTTCTGAAGCATGACGTAATGGGGGGGTGTTATCTCTTTTGTCGAAAATCAGCCGTTTTTGCTTGAACATTAAATGCCTCCAAATGGTATTTAATTAACTTTATTTAATTAACTTCCCGGGGTGAAGAAACCCTTTTTGAGACCTCAGAGTGAGTAAATTGGCCATTTTCATGCACTTTTAACCATTCCATAAATCTTGTGTTTAGGCCCCCTGGAAGCATGAAAATCACTTTAAACATGCTAATTTTAGCTCTAACACTGATGATCCACCTACAAATGTGAACTGCCGTTCAAAAATAAAACATTTGAAAACAGACCATTTTCCACATTCCTGAAGCATGACGTAATGGGGGGGTGTTATCTCTTTTGTCGGAAATCAACCGTTTTTGCTTGAACATTAAATGCCTCCAAATGGTATTTAATTAACTTCCCGGGGTGAAGAAACCCTTTTTGAGAACTCAGAGTGAGTAAATTGGCCATTTTCATGCACTTTTAACCATTCCATGAATCTTGTGTTTAGGGCCCCTGGAAGCATGAAAATCACCTTAAACATGCTAATTTTAGCTCTAACACTGATGATCCACCTACAAATGTGAACTGACCTTCAAAAATAAAACATTTGAAAACGGACCATTTTCCACATTTCTGAAGCATGACGTAATGGGGGGGTGTTATCTCTTTTGTCGAAAGTCAGCCATTTTTGCTTGAACATTAAATGCCTCCAAATGGTGTTTAATTCACTTCCCGAGCCCCTGGAAGCATGAAAATCATTTTAAACATGCTAATTTTAGCTCTAACACTGATGATCCACCTACAAATGTGAACTGACGTTCAAAAATAAAACATTTGAAAACAGACCATTTTCCACATTCCTGAAGCATGACGTAATGGGGGGGGTGTTATCTCTTTTGTCGGAAATCAACCGTTTTTGCTTGAACATTAAATGCCTCCAAATAGTATTTAATTAACTTCCCGGGGTGAAGAAACCCTTTTTGAGAACTCAGAGTGAGTAAATTGGCCATTTTCATGCACTTTTAACCATTCCATGAATCTTGTGTTTAGGGCCCCTGGAAGCATGAAAATCACCTTAAACATGCTAATTTTAGCTCTAACACTGATGATCCACCTACAAATGTGAACTGACCTTCTAAAATAAAACATTTGAAAACGGACCATTTTCCACATTTCTGAAGCATGACGTAATGGGGGGGTGTTATCTCTTTTGTCAAAAATCAGCCGTTTTTTCTTGAACATTAAATGCCTCCAAATAGTATTTAATTCACTTCCCGAGCCCCTGGAAGCATGAAAATCACTTTAAACATGCTAATTTTAGCTCTAACACTGATGATCCACCTACAAATGTGAACTGACGTTCAAAAATAAAACATTTGAAAACGGACCATTTTCCACATTTCTGAAGCATGACGTAATGGGGGGGGGGGTGTTATCTCTTTTGTCGAAAATCAGCCGTTTTTGCTTGAACATTAAATGCCTCCAAATGGTATTTAATTCACTTCCCGAGCCCCTGGAAGCATGAACATCACTTTAAACATGCTCATTTTAGCTCTAACACTGATGATCCACCTACAAATGTGAACTGATGTTCAAAAATAAAACATTTGAAAACGGACCATTTTCCACATTTCTGAAGCATGACGGGGGGGTGTTATCTCTTTTGTCGAAAATCAGCCGTTTTTGCTTGAACATTAAATGCCTCCAAATGGTATTTAATTAACTTCCCGGGGTGAAGAAACCCTTTTTGAGAACTCAGAGTGAGTAAATTGGCCATTTTCATGCACTTTTAACCATTCCATAAATCTTGTGTTTTGGGCCCCTGGAAGCATGAAAATCACTTTAAACATGCTAATTTTAGCTCTAACACTGATGATCCAACTACAAATGTAAACTGACGTTCAAAAATAAAACATTTGAAAAGGGACCATTTTCCACATTTCTGAAGCATGACGTAATGGGGGGGGTGTTATCTCTTTTGTCGAAAATCAGCCGTTTTTGCTTGAACATTAAATGCCTCCAAATGGTATTTAATTAACTTCCCGAGCCCCTGGAAGCATGAAAATCACTTTAAACATGCTAATTTTAGCTCTAACACTGATGATCCACCTACAAATGTGAACTGACGTTCAAAAATAAAACATTTGAAAACGGACCATTTTCCACATTTCTGAAGCATGACGTAATGGGGGGGTGTTATCTCTTTTGTCGAAAATCAGCCGCTTTTGCTTGAACAATAAATGCCTCCAAATGGTATTTAATTAACTTTATTTAATTAGCTTCCCGGGGTGAAGAAACCCTTTTTGAGAACTCAGAGTGAGTAAATTGGCCATTTTCATGCACTTTTAACCATTCCATAAATCTTGTGTTTAGGGCCCCTGGAAGCATGAAAATCACTTTAAACATGCTAATTTTAGCTCTAACACTGATGATCCACCTACAAATGTGAACTGACGTTCAAAAATAAAACATTTGAAAACAGACCATTTTCCACATTTCTGAAGCATGACGTAATGGGGGGGTGTTATCTCTTTTGTCGAAAATCAGCCGTTTTTGCTTGAACATTAAATGCCTCCAAATGGTATTTAATTAACTTTATTTAATTAACTTCCCGGGGTGAAGAAACCCTTTTTGAGAACTCAGAGTGAGTAAATTGGCCATTTTCATGCACTTTTGACCATTCCATAAATCTTGTGTTAGGGGCCCTAGAAGCATGAAAATCACTTTAAACATGCTAATTTTAGCTCTAACACTGATGATCCAACTACAAATGTAAACTGACGTTCAAAAATAAAACATTTGAAAAGGGACCATTTTCCACATTTCTGAAGCATGACGTAATGGGGGTGTGTTATCTCTTTTGTTGAAAATCAGCCGTTTTTGCTTGAACATTAAATGACTCCAAATGGTATTTAATTAACTTCCCGAGCCCCTGGAAGCATGAAAATCACTTTAAACATGCTAATTTTAGCTCTAACACTGATGATCCACCTACAAATGTGAACTGACGTTCAAAAATAAAACATTTGAAAACAGACCATTTTCCACATTTCTGAAGCATGATGTAATGGGGGGGTGTTATCTCTTTTGTCGAAAATCAGCCGTTTTTGCTTGAACATTAAATGCCTCCAAATAGTATTTAATTCACTTCCCGAGCCCCTGGAAGCATAAAAATCACTTTAAACATGCTAATTTTAGCTCTAACACTGATGATCCACCTACAAATGTGAACTGACATTCAAAAATAAAACATTTGAAAACGGACCATTTTCCACATTCCTGAAGCATGACGTAATGGGGGGGTGTTATCTCTTTTGTCGAAAATCAACCGTTTTTGCTTGAACATTAAATGCCTCCAAATGGTATTTAATTAACTTCCCGGGGTGAAGAAACCCTTTTTGAGAACTCAGAGTGAGTAAATTGGCCATTTTCATGCACTTTTAACCATTCCATGAATCTTGTGTTTAGGGCCCCTGGAAGCATGAAAATCACCTTAAACATGCTAATTTTAGCTGTAACACTGATGATCCACCTACAAATGTGAACTGACGTTCAAAAATAAAACATTTGAAAACGGACCATTTTCCACATTTCTGAAGCATGACGTAATTGGGGTTGTTATCTCTTTTGTCAAAAATCAGCCGTTTATGCTTGAACATTAAATGCCTCCAAATAGTATTTGATTCACTTCCCGAGCCCCTGGAAGCATGAAAATCACTTTAAACATGCTAATTTTAGCTCTAACACTGATGATCCACCTACAAATGTGAACTGACGTTCAAAAATAAAACATTTGAAAACTGACCATTTTCCACATTTCTGAAGCATGACGTAATGGGGGGGTGTTATCTCTTTTGTCGAAAATCAGCCGTTTTTGCTTGAACATTAAATGCCGACAAATGGTATTTAATTAACTTTATTTAATTAGCTTCCCGGGGTGAAGAAACCCTTTTTGAGAACTCAGAGTGAGTAAATTGGCCATTTTCATGCACTTTTAACCATTCCATAAATCTTGTGTTTAGGGCCCCTGGAAGCATGAAAATCACTTTAAACATGCTAATTTTAGCTCTAACACTGATGATCCAACTACAAATGTAAACTGACGTTCAAAAATAAAACATTTGAAAAGGGACCATTTTCCACATTTCTGAAGCATGACGTAATGGGGGGGGTGTTATCTCTTTTGTCGAAAATCAGCCGTTTTTGCTTGAACATTAAATGCCTCCAAATGGTATTTAATTAACTTCCCGAGCCCCTGGAAGCATGAAAATCACTTTAAACATGCTAATTTTAGCTCTAACACTGATGATCCACCTACAAATGTGAACTGACGTTCAAAAATAAAACATTTGAAAACAGACCATTTTCCACATTTCTGAAGCATGACGTAATGGGGGGGTGTTATCTCTTTTGTCGAAAATCAGCCGCTTTTGCTTGAACAATAAATGCCTCCAAATGGTATTTAATTAACTTTATTTAATTAGCTTCCCGGGGTGAAGAAACCCTTTTTGAGAACTCAGAGTGAGTAAATTGGCCATTTTCATGCACTTTTAACCATTCCATAAATCTTGTGTTTAGGGCCCCTGGAAGCATGAAAATCACTTTAAACATGCTAATTTTAGCTCTAACACTGATGATCCACCTACAAATGTGAACTGACGTTCAAAAATAAAACATTTGAAAACAGACCATTTTCCACATTTCTGAAGCATGACGTAATGGGGGGGTGTTATCTCTTTTGTCGAAAATCAGCCGTTTTTGCTTGAACATTAAATGCCTCCAAATGGTATTTAATTAACTTTATTTAATTAACTTCCCGGGGTGAAGAAACCCTTTTTGAGAACTCAGAGTGAGTAAATTGGCCATTTTCATGCACTTTTGACCATTCCATAAATCTTGTGTTAGGGGCCCTAGAAGCATGAAAATCACTTTAAACATGCTAATTTTAGCTCTAACACTGATGATCCAACTACAAATGTAAACTGACGTTCAAAAATAAAACATTTGAAAAGGGACCATTTTCCACATTTCTGAAGCATGACGTAATGGGGGTGTGTTATCTCTTTTGTTGAAAATCAGCCGTTTTTGCTTGAACATTAAATGACTCCAAATGGTATTTATTAACTTCCCGAGCCCCTGGAAGCATGAAAATCACTTTAAACATGCTAATTTTAGCTCTAACACTGATGATCCACCTACAAATGTGAACTGACGTTCAAAAATAAAACATTTGAAAACAGACCATTTTCCACATTTCTGAAGCATGACGTAATGGGGGGGTGTTATCTCTTTTGTCGAAAATCAGCCGTTTTTGCTTGAACATTAAATGCCTCCAAATAGTATTTAATTCACTTCCCGAGCCCCTGGAAGCATAAAAATCACTTTAAACATGCTAATTTTAGCTCTAACACTGATGATCCACCTACAAATGTGAACTGACGTTCAAAAATAAAACATTTGAAAACGGACCATTTTCCACATTCCTGAAGCATGACGTAATGGGGGGGTGTTATCTCTTTTGTCGAAAATCAACCGTTTTTGCTTGAACATTAAATGCCTCCAAATGGTATTTAATTAACTTCCCGGGGTGAAGAAACCCTTTTTGAGAACTCAGAGTGAGTAAATTGGCCATTTTCATGCACTTTTAACCATTCCATGAATCTTGTGTTTAGGGCCCCTGGAAGCATGAAAATCACCTTAAACATGCTAATTTTAGCTGTAACACTGATGATCCACCTACAAATGTGAACTGACGTTCAAAAATAAAACATTTGAAAACGGACCATTTTCCACATTTCTGAAGCATGACGTAATTGGGGTTGTTATCTCTTTTGTCAAAAATCAGCCGTTTATGCTTGAACATTAAATGCCTCCAAATAGTATTTGATTCACTTCCCGAGCCCCTGGAAGCATGAAAATCACTTTAAACATGCTAATTTTAGCTCTAACACTGATGATCCACCTACAAATGTGAACTGACGTTCAAAAATAAAACATTTGAAAACTGACCATTTTCCACATTTCTGAAGCATGACGTAATGGGGGGGTGTTATCTCTTTTGTCGAAAATCAGCCGTTTTTGCTTGAACATTAAATGCAGACAAATGGTATTTAATTAACTTTATTTAATTAGCTTCCCGGGGTGAAGAAACCCTTTTTGAGAACTCAGAGTGAGTAAATTGGCCATTTTCATGCACTTTTAACCATTCCATAAATCTTGTGTTTAGGGCCCCTGGAAGCATGAAAATCACTTTAAACATGCTAATTTTAGCTCTAACACTGATGATCCAACTACAAATGTAAACTGACGTTCAAAAATAAAACATTTGAAAAGGGACCATTTTCCACATTTCTGAAGCATGACGTAATGGGGGGGGTGTTATCTCTTTTGTCGAAAATCAGCCGTTTTTGCTTGAACATTAAATGCCTCCAAATGGTATTTAATTAACTTCCCGAGCCCCTGGAAGCATGAAAATCACTTTAAACATGCTAATTTTAGCTCTAACACTGATGATCCACCTACAAATGTGAACTGACGTTCAAAAATAAAACATTTGAAAACAGACCATTTTCCACATTTCTGAAGCATGACGTAATGGGGGGGTGTTATCTCTTTTGTCGAAAATCAGCCGCTTTTGCTTGAACAATAAATGCCTCCAAATGGTATTTAATTAACTTTATTTAATTAGCTTCCCGGGGTGAAGAAACCCTTTTTGAGAACTCAGAGTGAGTAAATTGGCCATTTTCATGCACTTTTAACCATTCCATAAATCTTGTGTTTAGGGCCCCTGGAAGCATGAAAATCACTTTAAACATGCTAATTTTAGCTCTAACACTGATGATCCACCTACAAATGTGAACTGACGTTCAAAAATAAAACATTTGAAAACAGACCATTTTCCACATTTCTGAAGCATGACGTAATGGGGGGGTGTTATCTCTTTTGTCGAAAATCAGCCGTTTTTGCTTGAACATTAAATGCCTCCAAATGGTATTTAATTAACTTTATTTAATTAACTTCCCGGGGTGAAGAAACCCTTTTTGAGAACTCAGAGTGAGTAAATTGGCCATTTTCATGCACTTTTGACCATTCCATAAATCTTGTGTTTAGGGCCCCTAGAAGCATGAAAATCACTTTAAACATGCTAATTTTAGCTCTAACACTGATGATCCAACTACAAATGTAAACTGACGTTCAAAAATAAAACATTTGAAAAGGGACCATTTTCCACATTTCTGAAGCATGACGTAATGGGGGGTGTGTTATCTCTTTTGTTGAAAATCAGCCGTTTTTGCTTGAACATTAAATGACTCCAAATGGTATTTAATTAACTTCCCGAGCCCCTGGAAGCATGAAAATCACTTTAAACATGCTAATTTTAGCTCTAACACTGATGATCCACCTACAAATGTGAACTGACATTCAAAAATAAAACATTTGAAAACGGACCATTTTCCACATTTCTGAAGCATGACGTAATGGGGGTGTTATCTCTTTTGTCGAAAATCAGCCGTTTTTGCTTGAACATTAAATGCCTCCAAATGGTATTTAATTAACTTCCCGGGGTGAAGAAACCCTTTTTGAGAACTCAGAGTGAGTAAATTGGCCATTTTCATGCACTTTTAACCATTCCATAAAACTTGTGTTTAGGGCCCCTGGAAGCATGAAAATCACTTTAAACATGCTAATTTTAGCTCTAACACTGATGATCCACCTACAAATGTGAACTGACGTTCAAAAATAAAACATTTGAAAACAGACCATTTTCCACATTTCTGAAGCATGACGTAATGGGGGGGTGTTATCTCTTTTGTCGAAAATCAGCCGTTTTTGCTTGAACATTAAATGCCTCCAAATGGTATTTAATTAACTTCCCGAGCCCCTGGAAGCATGAAAATCACTTTAAACATGCTAATTTTAGCTCTAACACTGATGATCCACCTACAAATGTGAACTGACGTTCAAAAATAAAACATTTGAAAACGGACCATTTTCCACATTTCTGAAGCATGACGTAATGGGGGGGTGTTATCCCTTTTGTCAAAAATCAGCCGTTTTTGCTTGAACATTAAATGCCTCCAAATAGTATTTAATTCACTTCCCGAGCCCCTGGAAGCATGAAAATCACTTTAAACATGCTAATTTTAGCTCTAACACTGATGATCCACCTACAAATGTGAACTGACGTTCAAAAATTAAACATTTGAAAACTGACCATTTTCCACATTTCTGAAGCATGACGTAATGGGGGGGTGTTATCTCTTTTGTCGAAAATCAGCCGTTTTTGCTTGAACATTAAATGCCTCCAAATGGTATTTAATTAACTTTATTTAATTAGCTTCCCGGGGTGAAGAAACCCTTTTTGAGAACTCAGAGTGAGTAAATTGGCCATTTTCATGCACTTTTAACCATTCCATAAATCTTGTGTTTAGGGCCCCTGGAAGCATGAAAATCACTTTAAACATGCTAATTTTAGCTCTAACACTGATGATCCACCTACAAATGTGAACTGACGTTCAAAAATAAAACATTTGAAAACGGACCATTTTCCACATTTCTGAAGCATGACGTAATGGGGGGGTGTTATCTCTTTTGTCGAAAATCAGCCGTTTTTGCTTGAACATTAAATGCCTCCAAATGGTATTTCATTAACTTTATTTAATTAGCTTCCTGGGGTGAAGAAACCCTTTTTGAGAACTCAGAGTGAGTAAATTGGCCATTTTCATGCACTTTTAACCATTCCATGAATCTTGTGTTTAGGGCCCCTGGAAGCATGAAAATCACCTTAAACATGCTAATTTTAGCTCTAACACTGATGATCCACCTACAAATGTGAACTGACCTTCAAAAATAAAACATTTGAAAACGGACCATTTTCCACATTTCTGAAGCATGACGTAATGGGGGGGTGTTATCTCTTTTGTCGAAAGTCAGCCATTTTTGCTTGAACATTAAATGCCTCCAAATGGTGTTTAATTCACTTCCCGAGCCCCTGGAAGCATGAAAATCATTTTAAACATGCTAATTTTAGCTCTAACACTAATGATCCACCTACAAATGTGAACTGACGTTCAAAAATAAAACATTTGAAAACGGACCATTTTCCACATTTCTGAAGCATGACGTAATGGGGGGGTGTTATCTCTTTTGTCAAAAATCAGCCGTTTTTTCTTGAACATTAAATGCCTCCAAATAGTATTTAATTCACTTCCCGAGCCCCTGGAAGCATGAAAATCACTTTAAACATGCTAATTGTAGCTCTAACACTGATGATCCACCTACAAACGTGAACTGACGTTCAAAAATAAAACATTTGAAAACGGACCATTTTCCACATTTCTGAAGAATGACGTAATGGGGGGGTGTTATCTCTTTTGTCGAAAATCAGCCGTTTTTGCTTGAACATTAAATGCCTCCAAATGGTATTTAATTCACTTCCCGAGCCCCTGGAAGCATGCAAATCACTTTAAACATGCTAATTTTAGCTCTAACACTGATGATCCACCTACAAATGTGAACTGACGTTCAAAAATAAAACATTTGAAAACAGACCATTTTCCACATTTCTGAAGCATGACGTAATGGGGGGGTGTTATCTCTTTTGTCGAAAATCAGCCGTTTTTGCTTGAACATTAAATGCCTCCAAATGGTATTTAATTAACTTTATTTAATTAACTTCCCGGGGTGAAGAAACCCTTTTTGAGAACTCAGAGTGAGTAAATTGGCCATTTTCATGCACTTTTGACCATTCCATAAATCTTGTGTTTAGGGCCCCTAGAAGCATGAAAATCACTTTAAACATGCTAATTTTAGCTCTAACACTGATGATCCAACTACAAATGTAAACTGACGTTCAAAAATAAAACATTTGAAAAGGGACCATTTTCCACATTTCTGAAGCATGACGTAATGGGGGGTGTGTTATCTCTTTTGTTGAAAATCAGCCGTTTTTGCTTGAACATTAAATGACTCCAAATGGTATTTAATTAACTTCCCGAGCCCCTGGAAGCATGAAAATCACTTTAAACATGCTAATTTTAGCTCTAACACTGATGATCCACCTACAAATGTGAACTGACATTCAAAAATAAAACATTTGAAAACGGACCATTTTCCACATTTCTGAAGCATGACGTAATGGGGGTCTTATCTCTTTTGTCGAAAATCAGCCGTTTTTGCTTGAACATTAAATGCCTCCAAATGGTATTTAATTAACTTCCCGGGGTGAAGAAACCCTTTTTGAGAACTCAGAGTGAGTAAATTGGCCATTTTCATGCACTTTTAACCATTCCATAAAACTTGTGTTTAGGGCCCCTGGAAGCATGAAAATCACTTTAAACATGCTAATTTTAGCTCTAACACTGATGATCCACCTACAAATGTGAACTGACGTTCAAAAATAAAACATTTGAAAACAGACCATTTTCCACATTTCTGAAGCATGACGTAATGGGGGGGTGTTATCTCTTTTGTCGAAAATCAGCCGTTTTTGCTTGAACATTAAATGCCTCCAAATGGTATTTAATTAACTTCCCGAGCCCCTGGAAGCATGAAAATCACTTTAAACATGCTAATTTTAGCTCTAACACTGATGATCCACCTACAAATGTGAACTGACGTTCAAAAATAAAACATTTGAAAACGGACCATTTTCCACATTTCTGAAGCATGACGTAATGGGGGGGGTGTTATCCCTTTTGTCAAAAATCAGCCGTTTTTGCTTGAACATTAAATGCCTCCAAATAGTATTTAATTCACTTCCCGAGCCCCTGGAAGCATGAAAATCACTTTAAACATGCTAATTTTAGCTCTAACACTGATGATCCACCTACAAATGTGAACTGACGTTCAAAAATTAAACATTTGAAAACTGACCATTTTCCACATTTCTGAAGCATGACGTAATGGGGGGGTGTTATCTCTTTTGTCGAAAATCAGCCGTTTTTGCTTGAACATTAAATGCCTCCAAATGGTATTTAATTAACTTTATTTAATTAGCTTCCCGGGGTGAAGAAACCCTTTTTGAGAACTCAGAGTGAGTAAATTGGCCATTTTCATGCACTTTTAACCATTCCATAAATCTTGTGTTTAGGGCCCCTGGAAGCATGAAAATCACTTTAAACATGCTAATTTTAGCTCTAACACTGATGATCCACCTACAAATGTGAACTGACGTTCAAAAATAAAACATTTGAAAACGGACCATTTTCCACATTTCTGAAGCATGACGTAATGGGGGGTGTTATCTCTTTTGTCGAAAATCAGCCGTTTTTGCTTGAACATTAAATGCCTCCAAATGGTATTTAATTAACTTTATTTAATTAGCTTCCTGGGGTGAAGAAACCCTTTTTGAGAACTCAGAGTGAGTAAATTGGCCATTTTCATGCACTTTTAACCATTCCATGAATCTTGTGTTTAGGGCCCCTGGAAGCATGAAAATCACCTTAAACATGCTAATTTTAGCTCTAACACTGATGATCCACCTACAAATGTGAACTGACCTTCAAAAATAAAACATTTGAAAACGGACCATTTTCCACATTTCTGAAGCATGACGTAATGGGGGGGTGTTATCTCTTTTGTCGAAAGTCAGCCATTTTTGCTTGAACATTAAATGCCTCCAAATGGTGTTTAATTCACTTCCCGAGCCCCTGGAAGCATGAAAATCATTTTAAACATGCTAATTTTAGCTCTAACACTAATGATCCACCTACAAATGTGAACTGACGTTCAAAAATAAAACATTTGAAAACGGACCATTTTCCACATTTCTGAAGCATGACGTAATGGGGGGGTGTTATCTCTTTTGTCAAAAATCAGCCGTTTTTTCTTGAACATTAAATGCCTCCAAATAGTATTTAATTCACTTCCCGAGCCCCTGGAAGCATGAAAATCACTTTAAACATGCTAATTGTAGCTCTAACACTGATGATCCACCTACAAACGTGAACTGACGTTCAAAAATAAAACATTTGAAAACGGACCATTTTCCACATTTCTGAAGAATGACGTAATGGGGGGGTGTTATCTCTTTTGTCGAAAATCAGCCGTTTTTGCTTGAACATTAAATGCCTCCAAATGGTATTTAATTCACTTCCCGAGCCCCTGGAAGCATGCAAATCACTTTAAACATGCTAATTTTAGCTCTAACACTGATGATCCACCTACAAATGTGAACTGACGTTCAAAAATAAAACATTTGAAAACAGACCATTTTCCACATTTCTGAAGCATGTCGGGGGGTGTTATCTCTTTTGTCGAAAATCAGCCGTTTTTGCTTGAACATTAAATGCCTCCAAATGGTATTTAATTAACTTCCCGGGGTGAAGAAACCCTTTTTGAGAACTCAGAGTGAGTAAATTGGCCATTTTCATGCACTTTTAACCATTCCATAAATCTTGTGTTTAGGGCCCCTGGAAGCATGAAAATCACTTTAAACATGCTAATTTTAGCTCTAACACTGATGATCCAACTACAAATGTAAACTGGCGTTCAAAAATAAAACATTTGAAAAGGGACCATTTTCCACATTTCTGAAGCATGACGTAATGGGGGGGGTGTTATCTCTTTTGTCGAAAATCAGCCGTTTTTGCTTGAACATTAAATGCCTCCAAATGGTATTTAGTTAACTTCCCGAGCCCCTGGAAGCATGAAAATCACTTTAAACATGCTAATTTTAGCTCTAACACTGATGATTCACCTAAAAATGTGAACTGACGTTCAAAAATAAAACATTTGAAAACGGACCATTTTCAGCATTTCTGAAGCATGACGTAATGGGGGGGTGTTATCTCTTTTGTCAAAAATCAGCCGTTTTTGCTTGAACATTAAATGCCTCCAAATGGTATTTAATTCACTTCCCGAGCCCCTGGAAGCATGAAAATCACTTTAAACATGCTAATTTTAGCTCTAACACTGATGATCCACCTACAAATGTGAACTGATGTTCAAAAATAAAACATTTGAAAACAGACCATTTTCCACATTTCTGAAGCATGACGGGGGGTGTTATCTCTTTTGTCGAAAATCAGCCGTTTTTGCTTGAACATTAAATGCCTCCAAATGGTATTTAATTAACTTCCCGGGGTGAAGAAACCCTTTTTGAGAACTCAGAGTGAGTAAATTGGCCATTTTCATGCACTTTTAACCATTCCATAAATCTTGTGTTTAGGGCCCCTGGAAGCATGAAAATCACTTTAAACATGCTAATTTTAGCTCTAACACTGATGATCCAACTACAAATGTAAACTGGCGTTCAAAAATAAAACATTTGAAAAGGGACCATTTTCCACATTTCTGAAGCATGACGTAATGGGGGGGGGTATTATCTCTTTTGTCGAAAATCAGCCGTTTTTGCTTGAACATTAAATGCCTCCAAATGGTATTTAGTTAACTTCCCGAGCCCCTGGAAGCATGAAAATCACTTTAAACATGCTAATTTTAGCTCTAACACTGATGATCCAACTACAAATGTAAACTGGCGTTCAAAAATAAAACATTTGAAAAGGGACCATTTTCCACATTTCTGAAGCATGACGTAATGGGGGGGGGTGTTATCTCTTTTGTCGAAAATCAGCCGTTTTTGCTTGAACATTAAATGCCTCCAAATGGTATTTAGTTAACTTCCCGAGCCCCTGGAAGCATGAAAATCACTTTAAACATGCTAATTTTAGCTCTAACACTGATGATCCACCTAAAAATGTGAACTGACGTTCAAAAATAAAACATTTGAAAACGGACCATTTTCAGCATTTCTGAAGCATGACGTAATGGGGGGGTGTTATCTCTTTTGTCAAAAATCTTCCGTTTTTGCTTGAACATTAAATGCCTCCAAATAGTATTTAATTCACTTCCCGAGCCCCTGGAAGCATGAAAATCACTTTAAACATGCTAATTTTAGCTCTAACACTGATGATCCACCTACAAATGTGAACTGACGTTCAAAAATAAAACATTTGAAAACGGACCATTTTCCACCTTTCTGAAGCATGACGTAATGGGGGGGTGTTATCTCTTTTGTCGAAAATCAGCCGTTTTTGCTTGAACATTAAATGCCTTCAAATGGTATTTAATTAACTTTATTTAATTAGCTTCCCGGGGTGAAGAAACCCTTTTTGAGAACTCAGAGTGAGTAAATTGGCCATTTTCATGCACTTTTAACCATTCCATAAATCTTGTGTTTAGGGCCCCTGGAAGCATGAAAATCACTTTAAACATGCTAATTTTAGCTCTAACACTGATGATCCACCTGCAAATGTGAACTGACGTTCAAAAATAAAACATTTGAAAACAGACCATTTTCCACATTTCTGAAGCATGACGTAATGGGGGGTGTTATCTCTTTTGTCGAAAATCAGCCGTTTTTGCTTGAACATTAAATGCCTCCAAATGGTATTTAATTAACTTTATTTAATTAACTTCCCGGGGTGAAGAAACCCTTTTTGAGACCTCAGAGTGAGTAAATTGGCCATTTTCATGCACTTTTAACCATTCCATAAATCTTGTGTTTAGGCCCCCTGGAAGCATGAAAATCACTTTAAACATGCTAATTTTAGCTCTAACACTGATGATCCACCTACAAATGTGAACTGCCGTTCAAAAATAAAACATTTGAAAACAGACCATTTTCCACATTCCTGAAGCATGACGTAATGGGGGGGTGTTATCTCTTTTGTCGGAAATCAACAGTTTTTGCTTGAACATTAAATGCCTCCAAATGGTATTTAATTAACTTCCCGGGGTGAAGAAACCCTTTTTGAGAACTCAGAGTGAGTAAATTGGCCATTTTCATGCACTTTTAACCATTCCATGAATCTTGTGTTTAGGGCCCCTGGAAGCATGAAAATCACCTTAAACATGCTAATTTTAGCTCTAACACTGATGATCCACCTACAAATGTGAACTGACCTTCAAAAATAAAACATTTGAAAACGGACCATTTTCCACATTTCTGAAGCATGACGTAATGGGGGGGTGTTATCTCTTTTGTCGAAAGTCAGCCATTTTTGCTTGAACATTAAATGCCTCCAAATGGTGTTTAATTCACTTCCCGAGCCCCTGGAAGCATGAAAATCATTTTAAACATGCTAATTTTAGCTCTAACACTGATGATCCACCTACAAATGTGAACTGACGTTCAAAAATAAAACATTTGAAAACAGACCATTTTCCACATTCCTGAAGCATGACGTAATGGGGGGGGTGTTATCTCTTTTGTCGGAAATCAACCGTTTTTGCTTGAACATTAAATGCCTCCAAATAGTATTTAATTAACTTCCCGGGGTGAAGAAACCCTTTTTGAGAACTCAGAGTGAGTAAATTGGCCATTTTCATGCACTTTTAACCATTCCATGAATCTTGTGTTTAGGGCCCCTGGAAGCATGAAAATCACCTTAAACATGCTAATTTTAGCTCTAACACTGATGATCCACCTACAAATGTGAACTGACCTTCTAAAATAAAACATTTGAAAACGGACCATTTTCCACATTTCTGAAGCATGACGTAATGGGGGGGTGTTATCTCTTTTGTCAAAAATCAGCCGTTTTTTCTTGAACATTAAATGCCTCCAAATAGTATTTAATTCACTTCCCGAGCCCCTGGAAGCATGAAAATCACTTTAAACATGCTAATTTTAGCTCTAACACTGATGATCCACCTACAAATGTGAACTGACGTTCAAAAATAAAACATTTGAAAACGGACCATTTTCCACATTTCTGAAGCATGACGTAATGGGGGGGGTGTTATCTCTTTTGTCGAAAATCAGCCGTTTTTGCTTGAACATTAAATGCCTCCAAATGGTATTTAATTCACTCCCGAGCCCCTGGAAGCATGAAAATCACTTTAAACATGCTCATTTTAGCTCTAACACTGATGATCCACCTACAAATGTGAACTGATGTTCAAAAATAAAACATTTGAAAACGGACCATTTTCCACATTTCTGAAGCATGACGGGGGGGGTGTTATCTCTTTTGTCGAAAATCAGCCGTTTTTGCTTGAACATTAAATGCCTCCAAATGGTATTTAATTAACTTCCCGGGGTGAAGAAACCCTTTTTGAGAACTCAGAGTGAGTAAATTGGCCATTTTCATGCACTTTTAACCATTCCATAAATCTTGTGTTTAGGGCCCCTGGAAGCATGAAAATCACTTTAAACATGCTAATTTTAGCTCTAACACTGATGATCCACCTACAAATGTGAACTGACGTTCAAAAATAAAACATTTGAAAACGGACCATTTTCCACATTTCTGAAGCATGACGTAATGGGGGGGTGTTATCTCTTTTGTCGAAAATCAGCCGTTTTTGCTTGAACATTAAATGCCTCCAAATGGTATTTAATTAACTTTATTTAATTAGCTTCCTGGGGTGAAGAAACCCTTTTTGAGAACTCAGAGTGAGTAAATTGGCCATTTTCATGCACTTTTAACCATTCCATGAATCTTGTGTTTAGGGCCCCTGGAAGCATGAAAATCACCTTAAACATGCTAATTTTAGCTCTAACACTGATGATCCACCTACAAATGTGAACTGACCTTCAAAAATAAAACATTTGAAAACGGACCATTTTCCACATTTCTGAAGCATGACGTAATGGGGGGGTGTTATCTCTTTTGTCGAAAATCAGCCATTTTTGCTTGAACATTAAATGCCTCCAAATGGTGTTTAATTCACTTCCCGAGCCCCTGGAAGCATGAAAATCATTTTAAACATGCTAATTTTAGCTCTAACACTGATGATCCACCTACAAATGTGAACTGACGTTCAAAAATAAAACATTTGAAAACAGACCATTTTCCACATTCCTGAAGCATGACGTAATGGGGGGGGTGTTATCTCTTTTGTCGGAAATCAACCGTTTTTGCTTGAACATTAAATGCCTCCAAATAGTATTTAATTAACTTCCCGGGGTGAAGAAACCCTTTTTGAGAACTCAGAGTGAGTAAATTGGCCATTTTCATGCACTTTTAACCATTCCATGAATCTTGTGTTTAGGGCCCCTGGAAGCATGAAAATCACCTTAAACATGCTAATTTTAGCTCTAACACTGATGATCCACCTACAAATGTGAACTGACCTTCTAAAATAAAACATTTGAAAACGGACCATTTTCCACATTTCTGAAGCATGACGTAATGGGGGGTGTTATCTCTTTTGTCAAAAATCAGCCGTTTTTTCTTGAACATTAAATGCCTCCAAATAGTATTTAATTCACTTCCCGAGCCCCTGGAAGCATGAAAATCACTTTAAACATGCTAATTTTAGCTCTAACACTGATGATCCACCTACAAATGTGAACTGACGTTCAAAAATAAAACATTTGAAAACGGACCATTTTCCACATTTCTGAAGCATGACGTAATGGGGGGGGGGTGTTATCTCTTTTGTCGAAAATCAGCCGTTTTTGCTTGAACATTAAATGCCTCCAAATGGTATTTAATTCACTTCCCGAGCCCCTGGAAGCATGAAAATCACTTTAAACATGCTCATTTTAGCTCTAACACTGATGATCCACCTACAAATGTGAACTGATGTTCAAAAATAAAACATTTGAAAACGGACCATTTTCCACATTTCTGAAGCATGACGGGGGGGGTGTTATCTCTTTTGTCGAAAATCAGCCGTTTTTGCTTGAACATTAAATGCCTCCAAATGGTATTTAATTAACTTCCCGGGGTGAAGAAACCCTTTTTGAGAACTCAGAGTGAGTAAATTGGCCATTTTCATGCACTTTTAACCATTCCATAAATCTTGTGTTTTGGGCCCCTGGAAGCATGAAAATCACTTTAAACATGCTAATTTTAGCTCTAACACTGATGATCCAACTACAAATGTAAACTGACGTTCAAAAATAAAACATTTGAAAAGGGACCATTTTCCACATTTCTGAAGCATGACGTAATGGGGGGGGGTGTTTTCTCTTTTGTCGAAAATCAGCCGTTTTTGCTTGAACATTAAATGCCTCCAAATGGTATTTAATTAACTGCCCGAGCCCCTGGAAGCATGAAAATCACTTTAAACATGCTAATTTTAGCTCTAACACTGATGATCCACCTACAAATGTGAACTGACGTTCAAAAATAAAACATTTGAAAACGGACCATTTTCCACATTTCTGAAGCATGACGTAATGGGGGGGTGTTATCTCTTTTGTCGAAAATCAGCCGCTTTTGCTTGAACAATAAATGCCTCCAAATGGTATTTAATTAACTTTATTTAATTAGCTTCCCGGGGTGAAGAAACCCTTTTTGAGAACTCAGAGTGAGTAAATTGGCCATTTTCATGCACTTTTAACCATTCCATAAATCTTGTGTTTAGGGCCCCTGGAAGCATGAAAATCACTTTAAACATGCTAATTTTAGCTCTAACACTGATGATCCACCTACAAATGTGAACTGACGTTCAAAAATAAAACATTTGAAAACAGACCATTTTCCACATTTCTGAAGCATGACGTAATGGGGGGGTGTTATCTCTTTTGTCGAAAATCAGCCGTTTTTGCTTGAACATTAAATGCCTCCAAATGGTATTTAATTAACTTTATTTAATTAACTTCCCGGGGTGAAGAAACCCTTTTTGAGAACTCAGAGTGAGTAAATTGGCCATTTTCATGCACTTTTGACCATTCCATAAATCTTGTGTTAGGGGCCCTAGAAGCATGAAAATCACTTTAAACATGCTAATTTTAGCTCTAACACTGATGATCCAACTACAAATGTAAACTGACGTTCAAAAATAAAACATTTGAAAAGGGACCATTTTCCACATTTCTGAAGCATGACGTAATGGGGGGGGGTGTTTTCTCTTTTGTCGAAAATCAGCCGTTTTTGCTTGAACATTAAATGCCTCCAAATGGTATTTAATTAACTGCCCGAGCCCCTGGAAGCATGAAAATCACTTTAAACATGCTAATTTTAGCTCTAACACTGATGATCCACCTACAAATGTGAACTGACGTTCAAAAATAAAACATTTGAAAACGGACCATTTTCCACATTTCTGAAGCATGACGTAATGGGGGGGTGTTATCTCTTTTGTCGAAAATCAGCCGCTTTTGCTTGAACAATAAATGCCTCCAAATGGTATTTAATTAACTTTATTTAATTAGCTTCCCGGGGTGAAGAAACCCTTTTTGAGAACTCAGAGTGAGTAAATTGGCCATTTTCATGCACTTTTGACCATTCCATAAATCTTGTGTTAGGGGCCCTAGAAGCATGAAAATCACTTTAAACATGCTAATTTTAGCTCTAACACTGATGATCCAACTACAAATGTAAACTGACGTTCAAAAATAAAACATTTGAAAAGGGACCATTTTCCACATTTCTGAAGCATGACGTAATGGGGGGTGTGTTATCTCTTTTGTTGAAAATCAGCCGTTTTTGCTTGAACATTAAATGACTCCAAATGGTATTTAATTAACTTCCCGAGCCCCTGGAAGCATGAAAATCACTTTAAACATGCTAATTTTAGCTCTAACACTGATGATCCACCTACAAATGTGAACTGACATTCAAAAATAAAACATTTGAAAACGGACCATTTTCCACATTTCTGAAGCATGACGTAATGGGGGTGTTATCTCTTTTGTCGAAAATCAGCCGTTTTTGCTTGAACATTAAATGCCTCCGAATGGTATTTAATTAACTTCCCGGGGTGAAGAAACCCTTTTTGAGAACTCAGAGTGAGTAAATTGGCCATTTTCATGCACTTTTAACCATTCCATAAAACTTGTGTTTAGGGCCCCTGGAAGCATGAAAATCACTTTAAACATGCTAATTTTAGCTCTAACACTGATGATCCACCTACAAATGTGAACTGACGTTCAAAAATAAAACATTTGAAAACAGACCATTTTCCACATTTCTGAAGCATGACGTAATGGGGGGGTGTTATCTCTTTTGTCGAAAATCAGCCGTTTTTGCTTGAACATTAAATGCCTCCAAATAGTATTTAATTCACTTCCCGAGCCCCTGGAAGCATAAAAATCACTTTAAACATGCTAATTTTAGCTCTAACACTGATGATCCACCTACAAATGTGAACTGACGTTCAAAAATAAAACATTTGAAAACGGACCATTTTCCACATTCCTGAAGCATGACGTAATGGGGGGGTGTTATCTCTTTTGTCGAAAATCAACCGTTTTTGCTTGAACATTAAATGCCTCCAAATGGTATTTAATTAACTTCCCGGGGTGAAGAAACCCTTTTTGAGAACTCAGAGTGAGTAAATTGGCCATTTTCATGCACTTTTAACCATTCCATGAATCTTGTGTTTAGGGCCCCTGGAAGCATGAAAATCACCTTAAACATGCTAATTTTAGCTGTAACACTGATGATCCACCTACAAATGTGAACTGACGTTCAAAAATAAAACATTTGAAAACGGACCATTTTCCACATTTCTGAAGCATGACGTAATTGGGGTTGTTATCTCTTTTGTCAAAAATCAGCCGTTTATGCTTGAACATTAAATGCCTCCAAATAGTATTTAATTCACTTCCCGAGCCCCTGGAAGCATGAAAATCACTTTAAACATGCTAATTTTAGCTCTAACACTGATGATCCACCTACAAATGTGAACTGACGTTCAAAAATAAAACATTTGAAAACTGACCATTTTCCACATTTCTGAAGCATGACGTAATGGGGGGGTGTTATCTCTTTTGTCGAAAATCAGCCGTTTTTGCTTGAACATTAAATGCCGACAAATGGTATTTAATTAACTTCATTTAATTAGCTTCCCGGGGTGAAGAAACCCTTTTTGAGAACTCAGAGTGAGTAAATTGGCCATTTTCATGCACTTTTAACCATTCCATAAATCTTGTGTTTAGGGCCCCTGGAAGCATGAAAATCACTTTAAACATGCTAATTTTAGCTCTAACACTGATGATCCAACTACAAATGTAAACTGACGTTCAAAAATAAAACATTTGAAAAGGGACCATTTTCCACATTTCTGAAGCATGACGTAATGGGGGGGGTGTTATCTCTTTTGTCGAAAATCAGCCGTTTTTGCTTGAACATTAAATGCCTCCAAATGGTATTTAATTAACTTCCCGAGCCCCTGGAAGCATGAAAATCACTTTAAACATGCTAATTTTAGCTCTAACACTGATGATCCACCTACAAATGTGAACTGACGTTCAAAAATAAAACATTTGAAAACAGACCATTTTCCACATTTCTGAAGCATGACGTAATGGGGGGGTGTTATCTCTTTTGTCGAAAATCAGCCGTTTTTGCTTGAACATTAAATGCCTCCAAATGGTATTTAATTAACTTTATTTAATTAACTTCCCGGGGTGAAGAAACCCTTTTTGAGAACTCAGAGTGAGTAAATTGGCCATTTTCATGCACTTTTGACCATTCCATAAATCTTGTGTTTAGGGCCCCTAGAAGCATGAAAATCACTTTAAACATGCTAATTTTAGCTCTAACACTGATGATCCAACTACAAATGTAAACTGACGTTCAAAAATAAAACATTTGAAAAGGGACCATTTTCCACATTTCTGAAGCATGACGTAATGGGGGGTGTGTTATCTCTTTTGTTGAAAATCAGCCGTTTTTGCTTGAACATTAAATGACTCCAAATGGTATTTAATTAACTTCCCGAGCCCCTGGAAGCATGAAAATCACTTTAAACATGCTAATTTTAGCTCTAACACTGATGATCCACCTACAAATGTGAACTGACATTCAAAAATAAAACATTTGAAAACGGACCATTTTCCACATTTCTGAAGCATGACGTAATGGGGGTGTTATCTCTTTTGTCGAAAATCAGCCGTTTTTGCTTGAACATTAAATGCCTCCAAATGGTATTTAATTAACTTCCCGGGGTGAAGAAACCCTTTTTGAGAACTCAGAGTGAGTAAATTGGCCATTTTCATGCACTTTTAACCATTCCATAAAACTTGTGTTTAGGGCCCCTGGAAGCATGAAAATCACTTTAAACATGCTAATTTTAGCTCTAACACTGATGATCCACCTACAAATGTGAACTGACGTTCAAAAATAAAACATTTGAAAACAGACCATTTTCCACATTTCTGAAGCATGACGTAATGGGGGGGTGTTATCTCTTTTGTCGAAAATCAGCCGTTTTTGCTTGAACATTAAATGCCTCCAAATGGTATTTAATTAACTTCCCGAGCCCCTGGAAGCATGAAAATCACTTTAAACATGCTAATTTTAGCTCTAACACTGATGATCCACCTACAAATGTGAACTGACGTTCAAAAATAAAACATTTGAAAACGGACCATTTTCCACATTTCTGAAGCATGACGTAATGGGGGGGTGTTATCTCTTTTGTCAAAAATCAGCCGTTTTTGCTTGAACATTAAATGCCTCCAAATAGTATTTAATTCACTTCCCGAGCCCCTGGAAGCATGAAAATCACTTTAAACATGCTAATTTTAGCTCTAACACTGATGATCCACCTACAAATGTGAACTGACGTTCAAAAATTAAACATTTGAAAACTGACCATTTTCCACATTTCTGAAGCATGACGTAATGGGGGGGTGTTATCTCTTTTGTCGAAAATCAGCCGTTTTTGCTTGAACATTAAATGCCTCCAAATGGTATTTAATTAACTTTATTTAATTAGCTTCCCGGGGTGAAGAAACCCTTTTTGAGAACTCAGAGTGAGTAAATTGGCCATTTTCATGCACTTTTAACCATTCCATAAATCTTGTGTTTAGGGCCCCTGGAAGCATGAAAATCACTTTAAACATGCTAATTTTAGCTCTAACACTGATGATCCACCTACAAATGTGAACTGACGTTCAAAAATAAAACATTTGAAAACGGACCATTTTCCACATTTCTGAAGCATGACGTAATGGGGGGGTGTTATCTCTTTTGTCGAAAATCAGCCGTTTTTGCTTGAACATTAAATGCCTCCAAATGGTATTTAATTAACTTTATTTAATTAGCTTCCTGGGGTGAAGAAACCCTTTTTGAGAACTCAGAGTGAGTAAATTGGCCATTTTCATGCACTTTTAACCATTCCATAAATCTTGTGTTTAGGGCCCCTGGAAGCATGAAAATCACTTTAAACATGCTAATTTTAGCTCTAACACTGATGATCCACCTACAAATGTGAACTGACGTTCAAAAATAAAACATTTGAAAACGGACCATTTTCCACATTTCTGAAGCATGACGTAATGGGGGGGTGTTATCTCTTTTGACAAAAATCAGCCGTTTTTTCTTGAACATTAAATGCCTCCAAATAGTATTTAATTCACTTCCCGAGCCCCTGGAAGCATGAAAATCACTTTAAACATGCTAATTGTAGCTCTAACACTGATGATCCACCTACAAACGTGAACTGACGTTCAAAAATAAAACATTTGAAAACGGACCATTTTCCACATTTCTGAAGAATGACGTAATGGGGGGGTGTTATCTCTTTTGTCGAAAATCAGCCGTTTTTGCTTGAACATTAAATGCCTCCAAATGGTATTTAATTCACTTCCCGAGCCCCTGGAAGCATGCAAATCACTTTAAACATGCTAATTTTAGCTCTAACACTGATGATCCACCTACAAATGTGAACTGACGTTCAAAAATAAAACATTTGAAAACAGACCATTTTCCACATTTCTGAAGCATGACGGGGGGTGTTATCTCTTTTGTCGAAAATCAGCCGTTTTTGCTTGAACATTAAATGCCTCCAAATGGTATTTAATTAACTTCCCGGGGTGAAGAAACCCTTTTTGAGAACTCAGAGTGAGTAAATTGGCCATTTTCATGCACTTTTAACCATTCCATAAATCTTGTGTTTAGGGCCCCTGGAAGCATGAAAATCACTTTAAACATGCTAATTTTAGCTCTAACACTGATGATCCAACTACAAATGTAAACTGGCGTTCAAAAATAAAACATTTGAAAAGGGACCATTTTCCACATTTCTGAAGCATGACGTAATGGGGGGGGTGTTATCTCTTTTGTCGAAAATCAGCCGTTTTTGCTTGAACATTAAATGCCTCCAAATGGTATTTAGTTAACTTCCCAAGCCCCTGGAAGCATGAAAATCACTTTAAACATGCTAATTTTAGCTCTAACACTGATGATTCACCTAAAAATGTGAACTGACGTTCAAAAATAAAACATTTGAAAACGGACCATTTTCAGCATTTCTGAAGCATGACGTAATGTGGGGGTGTTATCTCTTTTGTCAAAAATCAGCCGTTTTTGCTTGAACATTAAATGCCTCCAAATGGTATTTAATTCACTTCCCGAGCCCCTGGAAGCATGAAAATCACTTTAAACATGCTAATTTTAGCTCTAACACTGATGATCCACCTACAAATGTGAACTGATGTTCAAAAATAAAACATTTGAAAACAGACCATTTTCCACATTTCTGAAGCATGACGGGGGGTGTTATCTCTTTTGTCGAAAATCAGCCGTTTTTGCTTGAACATTAAATGCCTCCAAATGGTATTTAATTAACTTCCCGGGGTGAAGAAACCCTTTTTGAGAACTCAGAGTGAGTAAATTGGCCATTTTCATGCACTTTTAACCATTCCATAAATCTTGTGTTTAGGGCCCCTGGAAGCATCAAAATCACTTTAAACATGCTAATTTTAGCTCTAACACTGATGATCCAACTACAAATGTAAACTGGCGTTCAAAAATAAAACATTTGAAAAGGGACCATTTTCCACATTTCTGAAGCATGACGTAATGGGGGGGGGGTGTTATCTCTTTTGTCGAAAATCAGCCGTTTTTGCTTGAACATTAAATGCCTCCAAATGGTATTTAGATAACTTCCCGAGCCCCTGGAAGCATGAAAATCACTTTAAACATGCTAATTTTAGCTCTAACACTGATGATCCACCTAAAAATGTGAACTGACGTTCAAAAATAAAACATTTGAAAACGGACCATTTTCAGCATTTCTGAAGCATGACGTAATGGGGGGGTGTTATCTCTTTTGTCAAAAATCTTCCGTTTTTGCTTGAACATTAAATGCCTCCAAATGGTATTTAATTAACTTCCCGGGGTGAAGAAACCCTTTTTGAGAACTCAGAGTGAGTAAATTGGCCATTTTCATGCACTTTTAACCATTCCATGAATCTTGTGTTTAGGGCCCCTGGAAGCATGAAAATCACCTTAAACATGCTAATTTTAGCTCTAACACTGATGATCCACCTACAAATGTGAACTGACCTTCAAAAATAAAACATTTGAAAACGGACCATTTTCCACATTTCTGAAGCATGACGTAATGGGGGGGTGTTATCTCTTTTGTCGAAAGTCAGCCATTTTTGCTTGAACATTAAATGCCTCCAAATGGTGTTTAATTCACTTCCCGAGCCCCTGGAAGCATGAAAATCATTTTAAACATGCTAATTTTAGCTCTAACACTGATGATCCACCTACAAATGTGAACTGACGTTCAAAAATAAAACATTTGAAAACAGACCATTTTCCACATTCCTGAAGCATGACGTAATGGGGGGGGTGTTATCTCTTTTGTCGGAAATCAACCGTTTTTGCTTGAACATTAAATGCCTCCAAATAGTATTTAATTAACTTCCCGGGGTGAAGAAACCCTTTTTGAGAACTCAGAGTGAGTAAATTGGCCATTTTCATGCACTTTTAACCATTCCATGAATCTTGTGTTTAGGGCCCCTGGAAGCATGAAAATCACCTTAAACATGCTAATTTTAGCTCTAACACTGATGATCCACCTACAAATGTGAACTGACCTTCTAAAATAAAACATTTGAAAACGGACCATTTTCCACATTTCTGAAGCATGACGTAATGGGGGGGTGTTATCTCTTTTGTCAAAAATCAGCCGTTTTTTCTTGAACATTAAATGCCTCCAAATAGTATTTAATTCACTTCCCGAGCCCCTGGAAGCATGAAAATCACTTTAAACATGCTAATTTTAGCTCTAACACTGATGATCCACCTACAAATGTGAACTGACGTTCAAAAATAAAACATTTGAAAACGGACCATTTTCCACATTTCTGAAGCATGACGTAATGGGGGGGGTGTTATCTCTTTTGTCGAAAATCAGCCGTTTTTGCTTGAACATTAAATGCCTCCAAATGGTATTTAATTCACTTCCCGAGCCCCTGGAAGCATGAAAATCACTTTAAACATGCTCATTTTAGCTCTAACACTGAGGATCCACCTACAAATGTGAACTGATGTTCAAAAATAAAACATTTGAAAACGGACCATTTTCCACATTTCTGAAGCATGACGGGGGGGGTGTTATCTCTTTTGTCGAAAATCAGCCGCTTTTGCTTGAACAATAAATGCCTCCAAATGGTATTTAATTAACTTTATTTAATTAGCTTCCCGGGGTGAAGAAACCCTTTTTGAGAACTCAGAGTGAGTAAATTGGCCATTTTCATGCACTTTTAACCATTCCATAAATCTTGTGTTTAGGGCCCCTGGAAGCATGAAAATCACTTTAAACATGCTAATTTTAGCTCTAACACTGATGATCCACCTACAAATGTGAACTGACGTTCAAAAATAAAACATTTGAAAACAGACCATTTTCCACATTTCTGAAGCATGACGTAATGGGGGGGTGTTATCTCTTTTGTCGAAAATCAGCCGTTTTTGCTTGAACATTAAATGCCTCCAAATGGTATTTAATTAACTTTATTTAATTAACTTCCCGGGGTGAAGAAACCCTTTTTGAGAACTCAGAGTGAGTAAATTGGCCATTTTCATGCACTTTTGACCATTCCATAAATCTTGTGTTAGGGGCCCTAGAAGCATGAAAATCACTTTAAACATGCTAATTTTAGCTCTAACACTGATGATCCAACTACAAATGTAAACTGACGTTCAAAAATAAAACATTTGAAAAGGGACCATTTTCCACATTTCTGAAGCATGACGTAATGGGGGGTGTGTTATCTCTTTTGTTGAAAATCAGCCGTTTTTGCTTGAACATTAAATGACTCCAAATGGTATTTAATTAACTTCCCGAGCCCCTGGAAGCATGAAAATCACTTTAAACATGCTAATTTTAGCTCTAACACTGATGATCCACCTACAAATGTGAACTGACATTCAAAAATAAAACATTTTAAAACGGACCATTTTCCACATTTCTGAAGCATGACGTAATGGGGGTGTTATCTCTTTTGTCGAAAATCAGCCGTTTTTGCTTGAACATTAAATGCCTCCAAATGGTATTTAATTAACTTCCCGGGGTGAAGAAACCCTTTTTGAGAACTCAGAGTGAGTAAATTGGCCATTTTCATGCACTTTTAACCATTCCATAAAACTTGTGTTTAGGGCCCCTGGAAGCATGAAAATCACTTTAAACATGCTCATTTTAGCTCTAACACTGAGGATCCACCTACAAATGTGAACTGATGTTCAAAAATAAAACATTTGAAAACGGACCATTTTCCACATTTCTGAAGCATGACGGGGGGGGTGTTATCTCTTTTGTCGAAAATCAGCCGTTTTTGCTTGAACATTAAATGCCTCCAAATGGTATTTAATTAACTTCCCGGGGTGAAGAAACCCTTTTTGAGAACTCAGAGTGAGTAAATTGGCCATTTTCATGCACTTTTAACCATTCCATAAATCTTGTGTTTTGGGCCCCTGGAAGCATGAAAATCACTTTAAACATGCTAATTTTAGCTCTAACACTGATGATCCAACTACAAATGTAAACTGACGTTCAAAAATAAAACATTTGAAAAGGGACCATTTTCCACATTTCTGAAGCATGACGTAATGGGGGGGGTGTTATCTCTTTTGTCGAAAATCAGCCGTTTTTGCTTGAACATTAAATGCCTCCAAATGGTATTTAATTAACTTCCCGAGCCCCTGGAAGCATGAAAATCACTTTAAACATGCTAATTTTAGCTCTAACACTGATGATCCACCTACAAATGTGAACTGACGTTCAAAAATAAAACATTTGAAAACAGACCATTTTCCACATTTCTGAAGCATGACGTAATGGGGGGGTGTTATCTCTTTTGTCGAAAATCAGCCGCTTTTGCTTGAACAATAAATGCCTCCAAATGGTATTTAATTAACTTTATTTAATTAGCTTCCCGGGGTGAAGAAACCCTTTTTGAGAACTCAGAGTGAGTAAATTGGCCATTTTCATGCACTTTTAACCATTCCATAAATCTTGTGTTTAGGGCCCCTGGAAGCATGAAAATCACTTTAAACATGCTAATTTTAGCTCTAACACTGATGATCCACCTACAAATGTGAACTGACGTTCAAAAATAAAACATTTGAAAACAGACCATTTTCCACATTTCTGAAGCATGACGTAATGGGGGGGTGTTATCTCTTTTGTCGAAAATCAGCCGTTTTTGCTTGAACATTAAATGCCTCCAAATGGTATTTAATTAACTTTATTTAATTAACTTCCCGGGGTGAAGAAACCCTTTTTGAGAACTCAGAGTGAGTAAATTGGCCATTTTCATGCACTTTTGACCATTCCATAAATCTTGTGTTAGGGGCCCTAGAAGCATGAAAATCACTTTAAACATGCTAATTTTAGCTCTAACACTGATGATCCAACTACAAATGTAAACTGACGTTCAAAAATAAAACATTTGAAAAGGGACCATTTTCCACATTTCTGAAGCATGACGTAATGGGGGGTGTGTTATCTCTTTTGTTGAAAATCAGCCGTTTTTGCTTGAACATTAAATGACTCCAAATGGTATTTAATTAACTTCCCGAGCCCCTGGAAGCATGAAAATCACTTTAAACATGCTAATTTTAGCTCTAACACTGATGATCCACCTACAAATGTGAACTGACATTCAAAAATAAAACATTTGAAAACGGACCATTTTCCACATTTCTGAAGCATGACGTAATGGGGGTGTTATCTCTTTTGTCGAAAATCAGCCGTTTTTGCTTGAACATTAAATGCCTCCAAATGGTATTTAATTAACTTCCCGGGGTGAAGAAACCCTTTTTGAGAACTCAGAGTGAGTAAATTGGCCATTTTCATGCACTTTTAACCATTCCATAAAACTTGTGTTTAGGGCCCCTGGAAGCATGAAAATCACTTTAAACATGCTAATTTTAGCTCTAACACTGATGATCCACCTACAAATGTGAACTGACGTTCAAAAATAAAACATTTGAAAACTGACCATTTTCCACATTTCTGAAGCATGACGTAATGGGGGGGGGTGTTATCTCTTTTGTCGAAAATCAGCCGTTTTTGCTTGAACATTAAATGCCGACAAATGGTATTTAATTAACTTTATTTAATTAGCTTCCCGGGGTGAAGAAACCCTTTTTGAGAACTCAGAGTGAGTAAATTGGCCATTTTCATGCACTTTTAACCATTCCATAAATCTTGTGTTTAGGGCCCCTGGAAGCATGAAAATCACTTTAAACATGCTAATTTTAGCTCTAACACTGATGATCCAACTACAAATGTAAACTGACGTTCAAAAATAAAACATTTGAAAAGGGACCATTTTCCACATTTCTGAAGCATGACGTAATGGGGGGGGTGTTATCTCTTTTGTCGAAAATCAGCCGTTTTTGCTTGAACATTAAATGCCTCCAAATGGTATTTAATTAACTTCCCGAGCCCCTGGAAGCATGAAAATCACTTTAAACATGCTAATTTTAGCTCTAACACTGATGATCCACCTACAAATGTGAACTGACGTTCAAAAATAAAACATTTGAAAACAGACCATTTTCCACATTTCTGAAGCATGACGTAATGGGGGGGTGTTATCTCTTTTGTCGAAAATCAGCCGCTTTTGCTTGAACAATAAATGCCTCCAAATGGTATTTAATTAACTTTATTTAATTAGCTTCCCGGGGTGAAGAAACCCTTTTTGAGAACTCAGAGTGAGTAAATTGGCCATTTTCATGCACTTTTAACCATTCCATAAATCTTGTGTTTAGGGCCCCTGGAAGCATGAAAATCACTTTAAACATGCTAATTTTAGCTCTAACACTGATGATCCACCTACAAATGTGAACTGACGTTCAAAAATAAAACATTTGAAAACAGACCATTTTCCACATTTCTGAAGCATGACGTAATGGGGGGGTGTTATCTCTTTTGTCGAAAATCAGCCGTTTTTGCTTGAACATTAAATGCCTCCAAATGGTATTTAATTAACTTTATTTAATTAACTTCCCGGGGTGAAGAAACCCTTTTTGAGAACTCAGAGTGAGTAAATTGGCCATTTTCATGCACTTTTGACCATTCCATAAATCTTGTGTTTAGGGCCCCTAGAAGCATGAAAATCACTTTAAACATGCTAATTTTAGCTCTAACACTGATGATCCAACTACAAATGTAAACTGACGTTCAAAAATAAAACATTTGAAAAGGGACAATTTTCCACATTTCTGAAGCATGACGTAATGGGGGGTGTGTTATCTCTTTTGTTGAAAATCAGCCGTTTTTGCTTGAACATTAAATGACTCCAAATGGTATTTAATTAACTTCCCGAGCCCCTGGAAGCATGAAAATCACTTTAAACATGCTAATTTTAGCTCTAACACTGATGATCCACCTACAAATGTGAACTGACATTCAAAAATAAAACATTTGAAAACGGACCATTTTCCACATTTCTGAAGCATGACGTAATGGGGGTGTTATCTCTTTTGTCGAAAATCAGCCGTTTTTGCTTGAACATTAAATGCCTCCAAATGGTATTTAATTAACTTCCCGGGGTGAAGAAACCCTTTTTGAGAACTCAGAGTGAGTAAATTGGCCATTTTCATGCACTTTTAACCATTCCATAAAACTTGTGTTTAGGGCCCCTGGAAGCATGAAAATCACTTTAAACATGCTAATTTTAGCTCCAACACTGATGATCCACCTACAAATGTGAACTGACGTTCAAAAATAAAACATTTGAAAACAGACCATTTTCCACATTTCTGAAGCATGACGTAATGGGGGGGTGTTATCTCTTTTGTCGAAAATCAGCCGTTTTTGCTTGAACATTAAATGCCTCCAAATGGTATTTAATTAACTTCCCGAGCCCCTGGAAGCATGAAAATCACTTTAAACATGCTAATTTTAGCTCTAACACTGATGATCCACCTACAAATGTGAACTGACGTTCAAAAATAAAACATTTGAAAACGGACCATTTTCCACATTTCTGAAGCATGACGTAATGGGGGGGTGTTATCTCTTTTGTCAAAAATCAGCCGTTTTTGCTTGAACATTAAATGCCTCCAAATAGTATTTAATTCACTTCCCGAGCCCCTGGAAGCATGAAAATCACTTTAAACATGCTAATTTTAGCTCTAACACTGATGATCCACCTACAAATGTGAACTGACGTTCAAAAATTAAACATTTGAAAACTGACCATTTTCCACATTTCTGAAGCATGACGTAATGGGGGGGTGTTATCTCTTTTGTCGAAAATCAGCCGTTTTTGCTTGAACATTAAATGCCTCCAAATGGTATTTAATTAACTTTATTTAATTAGCTTCCCGGGGTGAAGAAACCCTTTTTGAGAACTCAGAGTGAGTAAATTGGCCATTTTCATGCACTTTTAACCATTCCATAAATCTTGTGTTTAGGGCCCCTGGAAGCATGAAAATCACTTTAAACATGCTAATTTTAGCTCTAACACTGATGATCCACCTACAAATGTGAACTGACCTTCAAAAATAAAACATTTGAAAACGGACCATTTTCCACATTTCTGAAGCATGACGTAATGGGGGGGTGTTATCTCTTTTGTCGAAAGTCAGCCATTTTTGCTTGAACATTAAATGCCTCCAAATGGTGTTTAATTCACTTCCCGAGCCCCTGGAAGCATGAAAATCATTTTAAACATGCTAATTTTAGCTCTAACACTAATGATCCACCTACAAATGTGAACTGACGTTCAAAAATAAAACATTTGAAAACGGACCATTTTCCACATTTCTGAAGCATGACGTAATGGGGGGGTGTTATCTCTTTTGACAAAAATCAGCCGTTTTTTCTTGAACATTAAATGCCTCCAAATAGTATTTAATTCACTTCCCGAGCCCCTGGAAGCATGAAAATCACTTTAAACATGCTAATTGTAGCTCTAACACTGATGATCCACCTACAAACGTGAACTGACGTTCAAAAATAAAACATTTGAAAACGGACCATTTTCCACATTTCTGAAGAATGACGTAATGGGGGGGTGTTATCTCTTTTGTCGAAAATCAGCCGTTTTTGCTTGAACATTAAATGCCTCCAAATGGTATTTAATTCACTTCCCGAGCCCCTGGAAGCATGCAAATCACTTTAAACATGCTAATTTTAGCTCTAACACTGATGATCCACCTACAAATGTGAACTGACGTTCAAAAATAAAACATTTGAAAACAGACCATTTTCCACATTTCTGAAGCATGACGGGGGGTGTTATCTCTTTTGTCGAAAATCAGCCGTTTTTGCTTGAACATTAAATGCCTCCAAATGGTATTTAATTAACTTCCCGGGGTGAAGAAACCCTTTTTGAGAACTCAGAGTGAGTAAATTGGCCATTTTCATGCACTTTTAACCATTCCATAAATCTTGTGTTTAGGGCCCCTGGAAGCATAAAAATCACTTTAAACATGCTAATTTTAGCTCTAACACTGATGATCCAACTACAAATGTAAACTGGCGTTCAAAAATAAAACATTTGAAAAGGGACCATTTTCCACATTTCTGAAGCATGACGTAATGGGGGGGGTGTTATCTCTTTTGTCGAAAATCAGCCGTTTTTGCTTGAACATTAAATGCCTCCAAATGGTATTTAGTTAACTTCCCAAGCCCCTGGAAGCATGAAAATCACTTTAAACATGCTAATTTTAGCTCTAACACTGATGATTCACCTAAAAATGTGAACTGACGTTCAAAAATAAAACATTTGAAAACGGACCATTTTCAGCATTTCTGAAGCATGACGTAATGTGGGGGTGTTATCTCTTTTGTCAAAAATCAGCCGTTTTTGCTTGAACATTAAATGTCTCCAAATGGTATTTAATTCACTTCCCGAGCCCCTGGAAGCATGAAAATCACTTTAAACATGCTAATTTTAGCTCTAACACTGATGATCCACCTACAAATGTGAACTGATGTTCAAAAATAAAACATTTGAAAACAGACCATTTTCCACATTTCTGAAGCATGACGGGGGGTGTTATCTCTTTTGTCGAAAATCAGCCGTTTTTGCTTGAACATTAAATGCCTCCAAATGGTATTTAATTAACTTCCCGGGGTGAAGAAACCCTTTTTGAGAACTCAGAGTGAGTAAATTGGCCATTTTCATGCACTTTTAACCATTCCATAAATCTTGTGTTTAGGGCCCCTGGAAGCATGAAAATCACTTTAAACATGCTAATTTTAGCTCTAACACTGATGATCCAACTACAAATGTAAACTGGCGTTCAAAAATAAAACATTTGAAAAGGGACCATTTTCCACATTTCTGAAGCATGACGTAATGGGGGGGGGGTGTTATCTCTTTTGTCGAAAATCAGCCGTTTTTGCTTGAACATTAAATGCCTCCAAATGGTATTTAGATAACTTCCCGAGCCCCTGGAAGCATGAAAATCACTTTAAACATGCTAATTTTAGCTCTAACACTGATGATCCACCTAAAAATGTGAACTGACGTTCAAAAATAAAACATTTGAAAACGGACCATTTTCAGCATTTCTGAAGCATGACGTAATGGGGGGGTGTTATCTCTTTTGTCAAAAATCTTCCGTTTTTGCTTGAACATTAAATGCCTCCAAATAGTATTTAATTCACTTCCCGAGCCCCTGGAAGCATGAAAATCACTTTAAACATGCTAATTTTAGCTCTAACACTGATGATCCACCTACAAATGTGAACTGACGTTCAAAAATAAAACATTTGAAAACGGACCATTTTCCACCTTTCTGAAGCATGACGTAATGGGGGGGTGTTATCTCTTTTGTCGAAAATCAGCCGTTTTTGCTTGAACATTAAATGCCTTCAAATGGTATTTAATTAACTTTATTTAATTAGCTTCCCGGGGTGAAGAAACCCTTTTTGAGAACTCAGAGTGAGTAAATTGGCCATTTTCATGCACTTTTAACCATTCCATAAATCTTGTGTTTAGGGCCCCTGGAAGCATGAAATTCACTTTAAACATGCTAATTTTAGCTCTAACACTGATGATCCACCTGCAAATGTGAACTGACGTTCAAAAATAAAACATTTGAAAACAGACCATTTTCCACATTTCTGAAGCATGACGTAATGGGGGGGTGTTATCTCTTTTGTCGAAAATCAGCCGTTTTTGCTTGAACATTAAATGCCTCCAAATGGTATTTAATTAACTTTATTTAATTAACTTCCCGGGGTGAAGAAACCCTTTTTGAGACCTCAGAGTGAGTAAATTGGCCATTTTCATGCACTTTTAACCATTCCATAAATCGTGTGTTTTGGGCCCCTGGAAGCATGAAAATCACTTTAAACATGCTAATTTTAGCTCTAACACTGATGATCCAACTACAAATGTAAACTGACGTTCAAAAATAAAACATTTGAAAAGGGACCATTTTCCACATTTCTGAAGCATGACGTAATGGGGGGGGTGTTATCTCTTTTGTCGAAAATCAGCCGTTTTTGCTTGAACATTAAATGCCTCCAAATGGTATTTAATTAACTTCCCGAGCCCCTGGAAGCATGAAAATCACTTTAAACATGCTAATTTTAGCTCTAACACTGATGATCCACCTACAAATGTGAACTGACGTTCAAAAATAAAACATTTGAAAACGGACCATTTTCCACATTTCTGAAGCATGACGTAATGGGGGGGTGTTATCTCTTTTGTCGAAAATCAGCCGCTTTTGCTTGAACAATAAATGCCTCCAAATGGTATTTAATTAACTTTATTTAATTAGCTTCCCGGGGTGAAGAAACCCTTTTTGAGAACTCAGAGTGAGTAAATTGGCCATTTTCATGCACTTTTAACCATTCCATAAATCTTGTGTTTAGGGCCCCTGGAAGCATGAAAATCACTTTAAACATGCTAATTTTAGCTCTAACACTGATGATCCACCTACAAATGTGAACTGACGTTCAAAAATAAAACATTTGAAAACAGACCATTTTCCACATTTCTGAAGCATGACGTAATGGGGGGGTGTTATCTCTTTTGTCGAAAATCAGCCGTTTTTGCTTGAACATTAAATGCCTCCAAATGGTATTTAATTAACTTTATTTAATTAACTTCCCGGGGTGAAGAAACCCTTTTTGAGAACTCAGAGTGAGTAAATTGGCCATTTTCATGCACTTTTGACCATTCCATAAATCTTGTGTTAGGGGCCCTAGAAGCATGAAAATCACTTTAAACATGCTAATTTTAGCTCTAACACTGATGATCCAACTACAAATGTAAACTGACGTTCAAAAATAAAACATTTGAAAAGGGACCATTTTCCACATTTCTGAAGCATGACGTAATGGGGGGTGTGTTATCTCTTTTGTTGAAAATCAGCCGTTTTTGCTTGAACATTAAATGACTCCAAATGGTATTTAATTAACTTCCCGAGCCCCTGGAAGCATGAAAATCACTTTAAACATGCTAATTTTAGCTCTAACACTGATGATCCACCTACAAATGTGAACTGACATTCAAAAATAAAACATTTGAAAACGGACCATTTTCCACATTTCTGAAGCATGACGTAATGGGGGTGTTATCTCTTTTGTCGAAAATCAGCCGTTTTTGCTTGAACATTAAATGCCTCCAAATGGTATTTAATTAACTTCCCGGGGTGAAGAAACCCTTTTTGAGAACTCAGAGTGAGTAAATTGGCCATTTTCATGCACTTTTAACCATTCCATAAAACTTGTGTTTAGGGCCCCTGGAAGCATGAAAATCACTTTAAACATGCTAATTTTAGCTCTAACACTGATGATCCACCTACAAATGTGAACTGACGTTCAAAAATAAAACATTTGAAAACTGACCATTTTCCACATTTCTGAAGCATGACGTAATGGGGGGGGGTGTTATCTCTTTTGTCGAAAATCAGCCGTTTTTGCTTGAACATTAAATGCCGACAAATGGTATTTAATTAACTTTATTTAATTAGCTTCCCGGGGTGAAGAAACCCTTTTTGAGAACTCAGAGTGAGTAAATTGGCCATTTTCATGCACTTTTAACCATTCCATAAATCTTGTGTTTAGGGCCCCTGGAAGCATGAAAATCACTTTAAACATGCTAATTTTAGCTCTAACACTGATGATCCAACTACAAATGTAAACTGACGTTCAAAAATAAAACATTTGAAAAGGGACCATTTTCCACATTTCTGAAGCATGACGTAATGGGGGGGGTGTTATCTCTTTTGTCGAAAATCAGCCGTTTTTGCTTGAACATTAAATGCCTCCAAATGGTATTTAATTAACTTCCCGAGCCCCTGGAAGCATGAAAATCACTTTAAACATGCTAATTTTAGCTCTAACACTGATGATCCACCTACAAATGTGAACTGACGTTCAAAAATAAAACATTTGAAAACAGACCATTTTCCACATTTCTGAAGCATGACGTAATGGGGGGGTGTTATCTCTTTTGTCGAAAATCAGCCGCTTTTGCTTGAACAATAAATGCCTCCAAATGGTATTTAATTAACTTTATTTAATTAGCTTCCCGGGGTGAAGAAACCCTTTTTGAGAACTCAGAGTGAGTAAATTGGCCATTTTCATGCACTTTTAACCATTCCATAAATCTTGTGTTTAGGGCCCCTGGAAGCATGAAAATCACTTTAAACATGCTAATTTTAGCTCTAACACTGATGATCCACCTACAAATGTGAACTGACGTTCAAAAATAAAACATTTGAAAACAGACCATTTTCCACATTTCTGAAGCATGACGTAATGGGGGGGTGTTATCTCTTTTGTCGAAAATCAGCCGTTTTTGCTTGAACATTAAATGCCTCCAAATGGTATTTAATTAACTTTATTTAATTAACTTCCCGGGGTGAAGAAACCCTTTTTGAGAACTCAGAGTGAGTAAATTGGCCATTTTCATGCACTTTTGACCATTCCATAAATCTTGTGTTTAGGGCCCCTAGAAGCATGAAAATCACTTTAAACATGCTAATTTTAGCTCTAACACTGATGATCCAACTACAAATGTAAACTGACGTTCAAAAATAAAACATTTGAAAAGGGACAATTTTCCACATTTCTGAAGCATGACGTAATGGGGGGTGTGCTATCTCTTTTGTTGAAAATCGGCCGTTTTTGCTTGAACATTAAATGACTCCAAATGGTATTTAATTAACTTCCCGAGCCCCTGGAAGCATGAAAATCACTTTAAACATGCTAATTTTAGCTCTAACACTGATGATCCACCTACAAATGTGAACTGACATTCAAAAATAAAACATTTGAAAACGGACCATTTTCCACATTTCTGAAGCATGACGTAATGGGGGTGTTATCTCTTTTGTCGAAAATCAGCCGTTTTTGCTTGAACATTAAATGCCTCCAAATGGTATTTAATTAACTTCCCGGGGTGAAGAAACCCTTTTTGAGAACTCAGAGTGAGTAAATTGGCCATTTTCATGCACTTTTAACCATTCCATAAAACTTGTGTTTAGGGCCCCTGGAAGCATGAAAATCACTTTAAACATGCTAATTTTAGCTCCAACACTGATGATCCACCTACAAATGTGAACTGACGTTCAAAAATAAAACATTTGAAAACAGACCATTTTCCACATTTCTGAAGCATGACGTAATGGGGGGGTGTTATCTCTTTTGTCGAAAATCAGCCGTTTTTGCTTGAACATTAAATGCCTCCAAATGGTATTTAATTAACTTCCCGAGCCCCTGGAAGCATGAAAATCACTTTAAACATGCTAATTTTAGCTCTAACACTGATGATCCACCTACAAATGTGAACTGACGTTCAAAAATAAAACATTTGAAAACGGACCATTTTCCACATTTCTGAAGCATGACGTAATGGGGGGGTGTTATCTCTTTTGTCAAAAATCAGCCGTTTTTGCTTGAACATTAAATGCCTCCAAATAGTATTTAATTCACTTCCCGAGCCCCTGGAAGCATGAAAATCACTTTAAACATGCTAATTTTAGCTCTAACACTGATGATCCACCTACAAATGTGAACTGACGTTCAAAAATTAAACATTTGAAAACTGACCATTTTCCACATTTCTGAAGCATGACGTAATGGGGGGGTGTTATCTCTTTTGTCGAAAATCAGCCGTTTTTGCTTGAACATTAAATGCCTCCAAATGGTATTTAATTAACTTTATTTAATTAGCTTCCCGGGGTGAAGAAACCCTTTTTGAGAACTCAGAGTGAGTAAATTGGCCATTTTCATGCACTTTTAACCATTCCATAAATCTTGTGTTTAGGGCCCCTGGAAGCATGAAAATCACTTTAAACATGCTAATTTTAGCTCTAACACTGATGATCCACCTACAAATGTGAACTGACCTTCAAAAATAAAACATTTGAAAACGGACCATTTTCCACATTTCTGAAGCATGACGTAATGGGGGGGTGTTATCTCTTTTGTCGAAAATCAGCCGTTTTTGCTTGAACATTAAATGCCTCCAAATGGTATTTAATTAACTTTATTTAATTAGCTTCCTGGGGTGAAGAAACCCTTTTTGAGAACTCAGAGTGAGTAAATTGGCCATTTTCATGCACTTTTAACCATTCCATGAATCTTGTGTTTAGGGCCCCTGGAAGCATGAAAATCACCTTAAACATGCTAATTTTAGCTCTAACACTGATGATCCACCTACAAATGTGAACTGACCTTCAAAAATAAAACATTTGAAAACGGACCATTTTCCACATTTCTGAAGCATGACGTAATGGGGGGGTGTTATCTCTTTTGTCGAAAGTCAGCCATTTTTGCTTGAACATTAAATGCCTCCAAATGGTGTTTAATTCACTTCCCGAGCCCCTGGAAGCATGAAAATCATTTTAAACATGCTAATTTTAGCTCTAACACTAATGATCCACCTACAAATGTGAACTGACGTTCAAAAATAAAACATTTGAAAACGGACCATTTTCCACATTTCTGAAGCATGACGTAATGGGGGGGTGTTATCTCTTTTGTCAAAAATCAGCCGTTTTTTCTTGAACATTAAATGCCTCCAAATAGTATTTAATTCACTTCCCGAGCCCCTGGAAGCATGAAAATCACTTTAAACATGCTAATTGTAGCTCTAACACTGATGATCCACCTACAAACGTGAACTGACGTTCAAAAATAAAACATTTGAAAACGGACCATTTTCCACATTTCTGAAGAATGACGTAATGGGGGGGTGTTATCTCTTTTGTCGAAAATCAGCCGTTTTTGCTTGAACATTAAATGCCTCCAAATGGTATTTAATTCACTTCCCGAGCCCCTGGAAGCATGCAAATCACTTTAAACATGCTAATTTTAGCTCTAACACTGATGATCCACCTACAAATGTGAACTGACGTTCAAAAATAAAACATTTGAAAACAGACCATTTTCCACATTTCTGAAGCATGACGGGGGGTGTTATCTCTTTTGTCGAAAATCAGCCGTTTTTGCTTGAACATTAAATGCCTCCAAATGGTATTTAATTAACTTCCCGGGGTGAAGAAACCCTTTTTGAGAACTCAGAGTGAGTAAATTGGCCATTTTCATGCACTTTTAACCATTCCATAAATCTTGTGTTTAGGGCCCCTGGAAGCATGAAAATCACTTTAAACATGCTAATTTTAGCTCTAACACTGATGATCCAACTACAAATGTAAACTGGCGTTCAAAAATAAAACATTTGAAAAGGGACCATTTTCCACATTTCTGAAGCATGACGTAATGGGGGGGGTGTTATCTCTTTTGTCGAAAATCAGCCGTTTTTGCTTGAACATTAAATGCCTCCAAATGGTATTTAGTTAACTTCCCGAGCCCCTGGAAGCATGAAAATCACTTTAAACATGCTAATTTTAGCTCTAACACTGATGATTCACCTAAAAATGTGAACTGACGTTCAAAAATAAAACATTTGAAAACGGACCATTTTCAGCATTTCTGAAGCATGACGTAATGGGGGGGTGTTATCTCTTTTGTCAAAAATCAGCCGTTTTTGCTTGAACATTAAATGCCTCCAAATGGTATTTAATTCACTTCCCGAGCCCCTGGAAGCATGAAAATCACTTTAAACATGCTAATTTTAGCTCTAACACTGATGATCCACCTACAAATGTGAACTGATGTTCAAAAATAAAACATTTGAAAACAGACCATTTTCCACATTTCTGAAGCATGACGGGGGGTGTTATCTCTTTTGTCGAAAATCAGCCGTTTTTGCTTGAACATTAAATGCCTCCAAATGGTATTTAATTAACTTCCCGGGGTGAAGAAACCCTTTTTGAGAACTCAGAGTGAGTAAATTGGCCATTTTCATGCACTTTTAACCATTCCATAAATCTTGTGTTTAGGGCCCCTGGAAGCATGAAAATCACTTTAAACATGCTAATTTTAGCTCTAACACTGATGATCCAACTACAAATGTAAACTGGCGTTCAAAAATAAAACATTTGAAAAGGGACCATTTTCCACATTTCTGAAGCATGACGTAATGGGGGGGGGGGTGTTATCTCTTTTGTCGAAAATCAGCCGTTTTTGCTTGAACATTAAATGCCTCCAAATGGTATTTAGTTAACTTCCCGAGCCCCTGGAAGCATGAAAATCACTTTAAACATGCTAATTTTAGCTCTAACACTGATGATCCACCTAAAAATGTAAACTGACGTTCAAAAATAAAACATTTGAAAACGGACCATTTTCAGCATTTCTGAAGCATGACGTAATGGGGGGGTGTTATCTCTTTTGTCAAAAATCTTCCGTTTTTGCTTGAACATTAAATGCCTCCAAATAGTATTTAATTCACTTCCCGAGCCCCTGGAAGCATGAAAATCACTTTAAACATGCTAATTTTAGCTCTAACACTGATGATCCACCTACAAATGTGAACTGACGTTCAAAAATAAAACATTTGAAAACGGACCATTTTCCACATTTCTGAAGCATGACGTAATGGGGGGTGTTATCTCTTTTGTCGAAAATCAGCCGTTTTTGCTTGAACATTAAATGCCTCCAAATGGTATTTAATTAACTTTATTTAATTAGCTTCCCGGGGTGAAGAAACCCTTTTTGAGAACTCAGAGTGAGTAAATTGGCCATTTTCATGCACTTTTAACCATTCCATAAATCTTGTGTTTAGGGCCCCTGGAAGCATGAAAATCACTTTAAACATGCTAATTTTAGCTCTAACACTGATGATCCACCTGCAAATGTGAACTGACGTTCAAAAATAAAACATTTGAAAACAGACCATTTTCCACATTTCTGAAGCATGACGTAATGGGGGGGTGTTATCTCTTTTGTCGAAAATCAGCCGTTTTTGCTTGAACATTAAATGCCTCCAAATGGTATTTAATGAACTTTATTTAATTAACTTCCCGGGGTGAAGAAACCCTTTTTGAGACCTCAGAGTGAGTAAATTGGCCATTTTCATGCACTTTTAACCATTCCATAAATCTTGTGTTTAGGCCCCCTGGAAGCATGAAAATCACTTTAAACATGCTAATTTTAGCTCTAACACTGATGATCCACCTACAAATGTGAACTGCCGTTCAAAAATAAAACATTTGAAAACAGACCATTTTCCACATTCCTGAAGCATGACGTAATGGGGGGGTGTTATCTCTTTTGTCGGAAATCAACCGTTTTTGCTTGAACATTAAATGCCTCCAAATGGTATTTAATTAACTTCCCGGGGTGAAGAAACCCTTTTTGAGAACTCAGAGTGAGTAAATTGGCCATTTTCATGCACTTTTAACCATTCCATGAATCTTGTGTTTAGGGCCCCTGGAAGCATGAAAATCACCTTAAACATGCTAATTTTAGCTCTAACACTGATGATCCACCTACAAATGTGAACTGACCTTCAAAAATAAAACATTTGAAAACGGACCATTTTCCACATTTCTGAAGCATGACGTAATGGGGGGGTGTTATCTCTTTTGTCGAAAGTCAGCCATTTTTGCTTGAACATTAAATGCCTCCAAATGGTGTTTAATTCACTTCCCGAGCCCCTGGAAGCATGAAAATCATTTTAAACATGCTAATTTTAGCTCTAACACTGATGATCCACCTACAAATGTGAACTGACGTTCAAAAATAAAACATTTGAAAACAGACCATTTTCCACATTCCTGAAGCATGACGTAATGGGGGGGTGTTATCTCTTTTGTCGGAAATCAACCGTTTTTGCTTGAACATTAAATGCCTCCAAATAGTATTTAATTAACTTCCCGGGGTGAAGAAACCCTTTTTGAGAACTCAGAGTGAGTAAATTGGCCATTTTCATGCACTTTTAACCATTCCATGAATCTTGTGTTTAGGGCCCCTGGAAGCATGAAAATCACCTTAAACATGCTAATTTTAGATCTAACACTGATGATCCACCTACAAATGTGAACTGACCTTCAAAAATAAAACATTTGAAAACGGACCATTTTCCACATTTCTGAAGCATGACGTAATGGGGGGGTGTTATCTCTTTTGTCAAAAATCAGCCGTTTTTTCTTGAACATTAAATGCCTCCAAATAGTATTTAATTCACTTCCCGAGCCCCTGGAAGCATGAAAATCACTTTAAACATGCTAATTTTAGCTCTAACACTGATGATCCACCTACAAATGTGAACTGACGTTCAAAAATAAAACATTTGAAAACGGACCATTTTCCACATTTCTGAAGCATGACGTAATGGGGGGGGGTGTTATCTCTTTTGTCGAAAATCAGCCGTTTTTGCTTGAACATTAAATGCCTCCAAATGGTATTTAATTCACTTCCCGAGCCCCTGGAAGCATGAAAATCACTTTAAACATGCTCATTTTAGCTCTAACACTGATGATCCACCTACAAATGTGAACTGATGTTCAAAAATAAAACATTTGAAAACGGACCATTTTCCACATTTCTGAAGCATGACGGCGGGGTGTTATCTCTTTTGTCGAAAATCAGCCGTTTTTGCTTAAACATTAAATGCCTCCAAATGGTATTTAATTAACTTCCCGGGGTGAAGAAACCCTTTTTGAGAACTCAGAGTGAGTAAATTGGCCATTTTCATGCACTTTTAACCATTCCATAAATCTTGTGTTTAGGGCCTCTGGAAGCATGAAAATCACTTTAAACATGCTAATTTTAGCTCTAACACTGATGATCCAACTACAAATGTAAACTGACGTTCAAAAATAAAACATTTGAAAAGGGACCATTTTCCACATTTCTGAAGCATGACGTAATGGGGGGGGTGTTATCTCTTTTGTCGAAAATCAGCCGTTTTTGCTTGAACATTAAATGCCTCCAAATGGTATTTAATTAACTTCCCGAGCCCCTGGAAGCATGAAAATCACTTTAAACATGCTAATTTTAGCTCTAACACTGATGATCCACCTACAAATGTGAACTGACGTTCAAAAATAAAACATTTGAAAACGGACCATTTTCCACATTTCTGAAGCATGACGTAATGGGGGGGTGTTATCTCTTTTGTCGAAAATCAGCCGCTTTTGCTTGAACAATAAATGCCTCCAAATGGTATTTAATTAACTTTATTTAATTAGCTTCCCGGGGTGAAGAAACCCTTTTTGAGAACTCAGAGTGAGTAAATTGGCCATTTTCATGCACTTTTAACCATTCCATAAATCTTGTGTTTAGGGCCCCTGGAAGCATGAAAATCACTTTAAACATGCTAATTTTAGCTCTAACACTGATGATCCACCTACAAATGTGAACTGATGTTCAAAAATAAAACATTTGAAAACAGACCATTTTCCACATTTCTGAAGCATGACGTAATGGGGGGGTGTTATCTCTTTTGTCGAAAATCAGCCGTTTTTGCTTGAACATTAAATGCCTCCAAATGGTATTTAATTAACTTCCCGGGGTGAAGAAACCCTTTTTGAGAACTCAGAGTGAGTAAATTGGCCATTTTCATGCACTTTTGACCATTCCATAAATCTTGTGTTTAGGGCCCCTAGAAGCATGAAAATCACTTTAAACATGCTAATTTTAGCTCTAACACTGATGATCCAACTACAAATGTAAACTGACGTTCAAAAATAAAACATTTGAAAAGGGACCATTTTCCACATTTCTGAAGCATGACGTAATGGGGGGTGTGTTATCTCTTTTGTTGAAAATCAGCCGTTTTTGCTTGAACATTAAATGACTCCAAATGGTATTTAATTAACTTCCCGAGCCCCTGGAAGCATGAAAATCACTTTAAACATGCTAATTTTAGCTCTAACACTGATGATCCACCTACAAATGTGAACTGACATTCAAAAATAAAACATTTGAAAACGGACCATTTTCCACATTTCTGAAGCATGACGTAATGGGGGTGTTATCTCTTTTGTCGAAAATCAGCCGTTTTTGCTTGAACATTAAATGCCTCCAAATGGTATTTAATTAACTTCCCGGGGTGAAGAAACCCTTTTTGAGAACTCAGAGTGAGTAAATTGGCCATTTTCATGCACTTTTAACCATTCCATAAAACTTGTGTTTAGGGACCCTGGAAGCATGAAAATCACTTTAAACATGCTAATTTTAGCTCTAACACTGATGATCCACCTACACATGTGAACTGACGTTCAAAAATAAAACATTTGAAAACAGACCATTTTCCACATTTCTGAAGCATGACGTAATGGGGGGGTGTTATCTCTTTTGTCGAAAATCAGCCGTTTTTGCTTGAACATTAAATGCCTCCAAATAGTATTTAATTCACTTCCCGAGCCCCTGGAAGCATAAAAATCACTTTAAACATGCTAATTTTAGCTCTAACACTGATGATCCACCTACAAATGTGAACTGACGTTCAAAAATAAAACATTTGAAAACGGACCATTTTCCACATTCCTGAAGCATGACGTAATGGGGGGTGTTATCTCTTTTGTCGAAAATCAACCGTTTTTGCTTGAACATTAAATGCCTCCAAATGGTATTTAATTAACTTCCCGGGGTGAAGAAACCCTTTTTGAGAACTCAGAGTGAGTAAATTGGCCATTTTCATGCACTTTTAACCATTCCATGAATCTTGTGTTTAGGGCCCCTGGAAGCATGAAAATCACCTTAAACATGCTAATTTTAGCTCTAACACTGATGATCCACCTACAAATGTGAACTGACGTTCAAAAATAAAACATTTGAAAACGGACCATTTTCCACATTTCTGAAGCTTGACGTAATGGGGGGGGGTGTTATCTCTTTTGTCGAAAATCAGCCGTTTTTGCTTGAACATTAAATGCCTCCAAATGGTATTTAATTAACTTCCCGAGCCCCTGGAAGCATGAAAATCACTTTAAACATGCTAATTTTAGCTCTAACACTGATGATCCACCTACAAATGTGAACTGACGTTCAAAAATAAAACATTTGAAAACGGATTATTTTCCACATTTCTGAAGCATGACGTAATGGGGGTTGTTATCTCTTTTGTCAAAAATCAGCCGTTTATGCTTGAACATTAAATGCCTCCAAATAGTATTTAATTCACTTCCCGAGCCCCTGGAAGCATGAAAATCACTTTAAACATGCTAATTTTAGCTCTAACACTGATGATCCACCTACAAATGTGAACTGACGTTCAAAAATAAAACATTTGAAAACTGACCATTTTCCACATTTCTGAAGCATGACGTAATGGGGGGGTGTTATCTCTTTTGTCGAAAATCAGCCGTTTTTGCTTGAACATTAAATGCCGACAAATGGTATTTAATTAACTTTATTTAATTAGCTTCCCGGGGTGAAGAAACCCTTTTTGAGAACTCAGAGTGAGTAAATTGGCCATTTTCATGCACTTTTAACCATTCCATAAATCTTGTGTTTAGGGCCCCTGGAAGCATGAAAATCACTTTAAACATGCTAATTTTAGCTCTAACACTGATGATCCACCTACAAATGTGAACTGACGTTCAAAAATAAAACATTTGAAAACGGACCATTTTCCACATTTCTGAAGCATGACGTAATGGGGGGGTGTTATCTCTTTTGTCGAAAATCAGCCGTTTTTGCTTGAACATTAAATGCCTCCAAATGGTATTTAATTAACTTTATTTAATTAGCTTCCTGGGGTGAAGAAACCCTTTTTGAGAACTCAGAGTGAGTAAATTGGCCATTTTCATGCACTTTTAACCATTCCATGAATCTTGTGTTTAGGGCCCCTGGAAGCATGAAAATCACCTTAAACATGCTAATTTTAGCTCTAACACTGATGATCCACCTACAAATGTGAACTGACGTTCAAAAATAAAACATTTGAAAACGGACCATTTTCCACATTTCTGAAGCATGACGTAATGGGGGGGGTGTTATCTCTTTTGTCAAAAATCAGCCGTTTTTTCTTGAACATTAAATGCCTCCAAATAGTATTTAATTCACTTCCCGAGCCCCTGGAAGCATGAAAATCACTTTAAACATGCTAATTTTAGCTCTAACACTGATGATCCACCTACAAATGTGAACTGACGTTCAAAAATAAAACATTTGAAAATGGACCATTTTCCACATTTCTGAAGAATGACGTAATGGGGGGGGTGTTATCTCTTTTGTCGAAAATCAGCCGTTTTTGCTTGAACATTAAATGCCTCCAAATAGTATTTAATTCACTTCCCGAGCCCCTGGAAGCATGAAAATCACTTTAAACATGCTAATTGTAGCTCTAACACTGATGATCCACCTACAAACGTGAACTGACGTTCAAAAATAAAACATTTGAAAATGGACCATTTTCCACATTTCTGAAGAATGACGTAATGGGGGGGTGTTATCTCTTTTGTCGAAAATCAGCCGTTTTTGCTTGAACATTAAATGCCTCCAAATGGTATTTAATTCACTTCCCGAGCCCCTGGAAGCATGAAAATCACTTTAAACATGCTCATTTTAGCTCTAACACTGATGATCCACCTACAAATGTGAACTGACGTTCAAAAATAAAACATTTGAAAACAGACCATTTTCCACATTTCTGAAGCATGACGGGGGGTGTTATCTCTTTTGTCGAAAATCAGCCGTTTTTGCTTGAACATTAAATGCCTCCAAATGGTATTTAATTAACTTCCCGGGGTGAAGAAACCCTTTTTGAGAACTCAGAGTGAGTAAATTGGCCATTTTAATGCACTTTTTACCATTCCATAAATCTTGTGTTTAGGGCCCCTGGAAGCATGAAAATCACTTTAAACATGCTAATTTTAGCTCTAACACTGATGATCCAACTACAAATGTAAACTGGCGTTCAAAAATAAAACATTTGAAAAGGGACCATTTTCCACATTTCTGAAGCATGACGTAATGGGGGGGGTGTTATCTCTTTTGTCGAAAATCAGCCGTTTTTGCTTGAACATTAAATGCCTCCAAATGGTATTTAGTTAACTTCCCGAGCCCCTGGAAGCATGAAAATCACTTTAAACATGCTAATTTTAGCTCTAACACTGATGATCCACCTAAAAATGTGAAATGACGTTCAAAAATAAAACATTTGAAAACGGACCATTTTCAGCATTTCTGAAGCATGACGTAATGGGGGGGTGTTATCTCTTTTGTCAAAAATCTTCCGTTTTTGCTTGAACATTAAATGCCTCCAAATAGTATTTAATTCACTTCCCGAGCCCCTGGAAGCATGAAAATCACTTTAAACATGCTAATTTTAGCTCTAACACTGATGATCCACCTACAAATGTGAACTGACGTTCAAAAATAAAACATTTGAAAACGGACCATTTTCCACATTTCTGAAGCATGACGTAATGGGGGGGTGTTATCTCTTTTGTCGAAAATCAGCCGTTTTTGCTTGAACATTAAATGCCTCCAAATGGTATTTAATTAACTTTATTTAATTAGCTTCCCGGGGTGAAGAAACCCTTTTTGAGAACTCAGAGTGAGTAAATTGGCCATTTTCATGCACTTTTAACCATTCCATAAATCTTGTGTTTAGGGCCCCTGGAAGCATGAAAATCACTTTAAACATGCTAATTTTAGCTCTAACACTGATGATCCACCTGCAAATGTGAACTGACGTTCAAAAATAAAACATTTGAAAACAGACCATTTTCCACATTTCTGAAGCATGACGTAATGGGGGGGTGTTATCTCTTTTGTCGAAAATCAGCCGTTTTTGCTTGAACATTAAATGCCTCCAAATGGTATTTAATGAACTTTATTTAATTAACTTCCCGGGGTGAAGAAACCCTTTTTGAGACCTCAGAGTGAGTAAATTGGCCATTTTCATGCACTTTTAACCATTCCATAAATCTTGTGTTTAGGCCCCCTGGAAGCATGAAAATCACTTTAAACATGCTAATTTTAGCTCTAACACTGATGATCCACCTACAAATGTGAACTGCCGTTCAAAAATAAAACATTTGAAAACAGACCATTTTCCACATTCCTGAAGCATGACGTAATGGGGGGGTGTTATCTCTTTTGTCGGAAATCAACCGTTTTTGCTTGAACATTAAATGCCTCCAAATGGTATTTAATTAACTTCCCGGGGTGAAGAAACCCTTTTTGAGAACTCAGAGTGAGTAAATTGGCCATTTTCATGCACTTTTAACCATTCCATGAATCTTGTGTTTAGGGCCCCTGGAAGCATGAAAATCACCTTAAACATGCTAATTTTAGCTCTAACACTGATGATCCACCTACAAATGTGAACTGACCTTCAAAAATAAAACATTTGAAAACGGACCATTTTCCACGTTTCTGAAGCAAGACGTAATGGGGGGGTGTTATCTCTTTTGTCGAAAGTCAGCCATTTTTGCTTGAACATTAATGCCTCCAAATGGTGTTTAATTCACTCCCGAGCCCCTGGAAGCATGAAAATCATTTTAAACATGCTAATTTTAGCTCTAACACTGATGATCCACCTACAAATGTGAACTGACGTTCAAAAATAAAACATTTGAAAACAGACCATTTTCCACATTCCTGAAGCATGACGTAATGGGGGGGGTGTTATCTCTTTTGTCGGAAATCAACCGTTTTTGCTTGAACATTAAATGCCTCCAAATAGTATTTAATTAACTTCCCGGGGTGAAGAAACCCTTTTTGAGAACTCAGAGTGAGTAAATTGGCCATTTTCATGCACTTTTAACCATTCCATGAATCTTGTGTTTAGGGCCCCTGGAAGCATGAAAATCACCTTAAACATGCTAATTTTAGCTCTAACACTGATGATCCACCTACAAATGTGAACTGACCTTCAAAAATAAAACATTTGAAAACGGACCATTTTCCACATTTCTGAAGCATGACGTAATGGGGGGGTGTTATCTCTTTTGTCGAAAATCAGCCGTTTTTGCTTGAACATTAAATGCCTCCAAATGGTATTTAATTAACTTCCCGGGGTGAAGAAACCCTTTTTGAGAACTCAGAGTGAGTAAATTGGCCATTTTCATGCACTTTTGACCATTCCATAAATCTTGTGTTTAGGGCCCCTAGAAGCATGAAAATCACTTTAAACATGCTAATTTTAGCTCTAACACTGATGATCCAACTACAAATGTAAACTGACGTTCAAAAATAAAACATTTGAAAAGGGACCATTTTCCACATTTCTGAAGCATGACGTAATGGGGGGGTGTTATCTCTTTTGTCGAAAATCAGCCGTTTTTGCTTGAACATTAAATGCCTCCAAATAGTATTTAATTCACTTCCCAAGCCCCTGGAAGCATGAAAATCACTTTAAACATGCTAATTTTAGCTCTAACACTGATGATCCACCTACAAATGTGAACTGACATTCAAAAATAAAACATTTGAAAACGGACCATTTTCCACATTTCTGAAGCATGACGTAATGGGGGTGTTATCTCTTTTGTCGAAAATCAGCCGTTTTTGCTTGAACATTAAATGCCTCCAAATGGTATTTAATTAACTTCCCGGGGTGAAGAAACCCTTTTTGAGAACTCAGAGTGAGTAAATTGGCCATTTTCATGCACTTTTAACCATTCCATAAAACTTGTGTTTAGGGACCCTGGAAGCATGAAAATCACTTTAAACATGCTAATTTTAGCTCTAACACTGATGATCCACCTACACATGTGAACTGACGTTCAAAAATAAAACATTTGAAAACAGACCATTTTCCACATTTCTGAAGCATGACGTAATGGGGGGGTGTTATCTCTTTTGTCGAAAATCAGCCGTTTTTGCTTGAACATTAAATGCCTCCAAATAGTATTTAATTCACTTCCCGAGCCCCTGGAAGCATAAAAATCACTTTAAACATGCTAATTTTAGCTCTAACACTGATGATCCACCTACAAATGTGAACTGACGTTCAAAAATAAAACATTTGAAAACGGACCATTTTCCACATTCCTGAAGCATGACGTAATGGGGGGGTGTTATCTCTTTTGTCGAAAATCAACCGTTTTTGCTTGAACATTAAATGCCTCCAAATGGTATTTAATTAACTTCCCGGGGTGAAGAAACCCTTTTTGAGAACTCAGAGTGAGTAAATTGGCCATTTTCATGCACTTTTAACCATTCCATGAATCTTGTGTTTAGGGCCCCTGGAAGCATGAAAATCACCTTAAACATGCTAATTTTAGCTCTAACACTGATGATCCACCTACAAATGTGAACTGACGTTCAAAAATAAAACATTTGAAAACGGACCATTTTCCACATTTCTGAAGCTTGACGTAATGGGGGGGGGGGTGTTATCTCTTTTGTCGAAAATCAGCCGTTTTTGCTTGAACATTAAATGCCTCCAAATGGTATTTAATTAACTTCCCGAGCCCCTGGAAGCATGAAAATCACTTTAAACATGCTAATTTTAGCTCTAACACTGATGATCCACCTACAAATGTGAACTGACGTTCAAAAATAAAACATTTGAAAACGGATTATTTTCCACATTTCTGAAGCATGACGTAATGGGGGTTGTTATCTCTTTTGTCAAAAATCAGCCGTTTATGCTTGAACATTAAATGCCTCCAAATAGTATTTAATTCACTTCCCGAGCCCCTGGAAGCATGAAAATCACTTTAAACATGCTAATTTTAGCTCTAACACTGATGATCCACCTACAAATGTGAACTGACGTTCAAAAATAAAACATTTGAAAACTGACCATTTTCCACATTTCTGAAGCATGACGTAATGGGGGGGTGTTATCTCTTTTGTCGAAAATCAGCCGTTTTTGCTTGAACATTAAATGCCGACAAATGGTATTTAATTAACTTTATTTAATTAGCTTCCCGGGGTGAAGAAACCCTTTTTGAGAACTCAGAGTGAGTAAATTGGCCATTTTCATGCACTTTTAACCATTCCATAAATCTTGTGTTTAGGGCCCCTGGAAGCATGAAAATCACTTTAAACATGCTAATTTTAGCTCTAACACTGATGATCCACCTACAAATGTGAACTGACGTTCAAAAATAAAACATTTGAAAACGGACCATTTTCCACATTTCTGAAGCATGACGTAATGGGGGGGTGTTATCTCTTTTGTCGAAAATCAGCCGTTTTTGCTTGAACATTAAATGCCTCCAAATGGTATTTAATTAACTTTATTTAATTAGCTTCCTGGGGTGAAGAAACCCTTTTTGAGAACTCAGAGTGAGTAAATTGGCCATTTTCATGCACTTTTAACCATTCCATGAATCTTGTGTTTAGGGCCCCTGGAAGCATGAAAATCACCTTAAACATGCTAATTTTAGCTCTAACACTGATGATCCACCTACAAATGTGAACTTACGTTCAAAAATAAAACATTTGAAAACGGACCATTTTCCACATTTCTGAAGCATGACGTAATGGGGGGGGGGTGTTATCTCTTTTGTCAAAAATCAGCCGTTTTTTCTTGAACATTAAATGCCTCCAAATAGTATTTAATTCACTTCCCGAGCCCCTGGAAGCATGAAAATCACTTTAAACATGCTAATTTTAGCTCTAACACTGATGATCCACCTACAAATGTGAACTGACGTTCAAAAATAAAACATTTGAAAATGGACCATTTTCCACATTTCTGAAGAATGACGTAATGGGGGGGGTGTTATCTCTTTTGTCGAAAATCAGCCGTTTTTGCTTGAACATTAAATGCCTCCAAATAGTATTTAATTCACTTCCCGAGCCCCTGGAAGCATGAAAATCACTTTAAACATGCTAATTGTAGCTCTAACACTGATGATCCACCTACAAACGTGAACTGACGTTCAAAAATAAAACATTTGAAAATGGACCATTTTCCACATTTCTGAAGAATGACGTAATGGGGGGGTGTTATCTCTTTTGTCGAAAATCAGCCGTTTTTGCTTGAACATTAAATGCCTCCAAATGGTATTTAATTCACTTCCCGAGCCCCTGGAAGCATGAAAATCACTTTAAACATGCTCATTTTAGCTCTAACACTGATGATCCACCTACAAATGTGAACTGACGTTCAAAAATAAAACATTTGAAAACAGACCATTTTCCACATTTCTGAAGCATGACGGGGGGTGTTATCTCTTTTGTCGAAAATCAGCCGTTTTTGCTTGAACATTAAATGCCTCCAAATGGTATTTAATTAACTTCCCGGGGTGAAGAAACCCTTTTTGAGAACTCAGAGTGAGTAAATTGGCCATTTTAATGCACTTTTAACCATTCCATAAATCTTGTGTTTAGGGCCCCTGGAAGCATGAAAATCACTTTAAACATGCTAATTTTAGCTCTAACACTGATGATCCAACTACAAATGTAAACTGGCGTTCAAAAATAAAACATTTGAAAAGGGACCATTTTCCACATTTCTGAAGCATGACGTAATGGGGGGGGTGTTATCTCTTTTGTCGAAAATCAGCCGTTTTTGCTTGAACATTAAATGCCTCCAAATGGTATTTAATTCACTTCCCGAGCCCCTGGAAGCATGAAAATCACTTTAAACATGCTAATTTTAGCTCTAACACTGATGATCCACCTACAAATGTGAACTGACGTTCAAAAATAAAACATTTGAAAACGGACCATTTTCCACATTTCTGAAGCATGACGTAATGGGGGGGTGTTATCTCTTTTGTCGAAAATCAGCCGTTTTTGCTTGAACATTAAATGCCTCCAAATGGTATTTAATTAACTTTATTTAATTAGCTTCCCGGGGTGAAGAAACCCTTTTTGAGAACTCAGAGTGAGTAAATTGGCCATTTTCATGCACTTTTAACCATTCCATAAATCTTGTGTTTAGGGCCCCTGGAAGCATGAAAATCACTTTAAACATGCTAATTTTAGCTCTAACACTGATGATCCACCTGCAAATGTGAACTGACGTTCAAAAATAAAACATTTGAAAACAGACCATTTTCCACATTTCTGAAGCATGACGTAATGGGGGGGTGTTATCTCTTTTGTCGAAAATCAGCCGTTTTTGCTTGAACATTAAATGCCTCCAAATGGTATTTAATGAACTTTATTTAATTAACTTCCCGGGGTGAAGAAACCCTTTTTGAGACCTCAGAGTGAGTAAATTGGCCATTTTCATGCACTTTTAACCATTCCATAAATCTTGTGTTTAGGCCCCCTGGAAGCATGAAAATCACTTTAAACATGCTAATTTTAGCTCTAACACTGATGATCCACCTACAAATGTGAACTGCCGTTCAAAAATAAAACATTTGAAAACAGACCATTTTCCACATTCCTGAAGCATGACGTAATGGGGGGGTGTTATCTCTTTTGTCGGAAATCAACCGTTTTTGCTTGAACATTAAATGCCTCCAAATGGTATTTAATTAACTTCCCGGGGTGAAGAAACCCTTTTTGAGAACTCAGAGTGAGTAAATTGGCCATTTTCATGCACTTTTAACCATTCCATGAATCTTGTGTTTAGGGCCCCTGGAAGCATGAAAATCACCTTAAACATGCTAATTTTAGCTCTAACACTGATGATCCACCTACAAATGTGAACTGACCTTCAAAAATAAAACATTTGAAAACGGACCATTTTCCACGTTTCTGAAGCATGACGTAATGGGGGGGTGTTATCTCTTTTGTCGAAAGTCAGCCATTTTTGCTTGAACATTAATGCCTCCAAATGGTGTTTAATTCACTCCCGAGCCCCTGGAAGCATGAAAATCATTTTAAACATGCTAATTTTAGCTCTAACACTGATGATCCACCTACAAATGTGAACTGACGTTCAAAAATAAAACATTTGAAAACAGACCATTTTCAACATTCCTGAAGCATGACGTAATGGGGGGGGTGTTATCTCTTTTGTCGGAAATCAACCGTTTTTGCTTGAACATTAAATGCCTCCAAATAGTATTTAATTAACTTCCCGGGGTGAAGAAACCCTTTTTGAGAACTCAGAGTGAGTAAATTGGCCATTTTCATGCACTTTTAACCATTCCATGAATCTTGTGTTTAGGGCCCCTGGAAGCATGAAAATCACCTTAAACATGCTAATTTTAGCTCTAACACTGATGATCCACCTACAAATGTGAACTGACCTTCAAAAATAAAACATTTGAAAACGGACCATTTTCCACATTTCTGAAGCATGACGTAATGGGGGGGTGTTATCTCTTTTGTCAAAAATCAGCCGTTTTTTCTTGAACATTAAATGCCTCCAAATAGTATTTAATTCACTTCCCGAGCCCCTGGAAGCATGAAAATCACTTTAAACATGCTAATTTTAGCTCTAACACTGATGATCCACCTACAAATGTGAACTGACGTTCAAAAATAAAACATTTGAAAACGGACCATTTTCCACATTTCTGAAGCATGACGTAATGGGGGGGGGGTGTTATCTCTTTTGTCGAAAATCAGCCGTTTTTGCTTGAACATTAAATGCCTCCAAATGGTATTTAATTCACTTCCTGAGCCCCTGGAAGCATGAAAATCACTTTAAACATGCTCATTTTAGCTCTAACACTGATGATCCACCTACAAATGTGAACTGATGTTCAAAAATAAAACATTTGAAAACGGACCATTTTCCACATTTCTGAAGCATGACGGGGGGTGTTATCTCTTTTGTCGAATATCAGCCGTTTTTGCTTGAACATTAAATGCCTCCAAATGGTATTTAATTAACTTCCCGGGGTGAAGAAACCCTTTTTGAGAACTCAGAGTGAGTGAATTGCCCATTTTCATGCACTTTTAACCATTCCATAAATCTTGTGTTTAGGGCCCCTGGAAGCATGAAAATCACTTTAAACATGCTAATTTTAGCTCTAACACTGATGATCCAACTACAAATGTAAACTGACGTTCAAAAATAAAACATTTGAAAAGGGACCATTTTCCACATTTCTGAAGCATGACGTAATGGGGGGGGTGTTATCTCTTTTGTCGAAAATCAGCCGTTTTTGCTTGAACATTAAATGCCTCCAAATGGTATTTAATTAACTTCCCGAGCCCCTGGAAGCATGAAAATCACTTTAAACATGCTAATTTTAGCTCTAACACTGATGATCCATCTACAAATGTGAACTGACGTTCAAAAATAAAACATTTGAAAACGGACCATTTTCCACATTTCTGAAGCATGACGTAATGGGGGGGTGTTATCTCTTTTGTCGAAAATCAGCCGCTTTTGCTTGAACAATAAATGCCTCCAAATGGTATTTAATTAACTTTATTTAATTAGCTTCCCGGGGTGAAGAAACCCTTTTTGAGAACTCAGAGTGAGTAAATTGGCCATTTTCATGCACTTTTAACCATTCCATAAATCTTGTGTTTAGGGCCCCTGGAAGCATGAAAATCACTTTAAACATGCTAATTTTAGCTCTAACACTGATGATCCACCTACAAATGTGAACTGACGTTCAAAAATAAAACATTTGAAAACAGACCATTTTCCACATTTCTGAAGCATGACGTAATGGGGGGGTGTTATCTCTTTTGTCGAAAATCAGCCGTTTTTGCTTGAACATTAAATGCCTCCAAATGGTATTTAATTAACTTCCCGGGGTGAAGAAACCCTTTTTGAGAACTCAGAGTGAGTAAATTGGCCATTTTCATGCACTTTTGACCATTCCATAAATCTTGTGTTTAGGGCCCCTGGAAGCATGAAAATCACTTTAAACATGCTAATTTTAGCTCTAACACTGATGATCCACCTACAAATGTGAACTGACATTCAAAAATAAAACATTTGAAAACGGACCATTTTCCACATTTCTGAAGCATGACGTAATGGGGGTGTTATCTCTTTTGTCGAATATCAGCCGTTTTTGCTTGAACATTAAATGCCTCCAAATGGTATTTAATTAACTTCCCGGGGTGAAGAAACCCTTTTTGAGAACTCAGAGTGAGTAAATTGGCCATTTTCATGCACTTTTAACCATTCCATAAATCTTGTGTTTAGGGCCCCTGGAAGCATGAAAATCACTTTAAACATGCTAATTTTAGCTCTAACACTGATGATCCAACTACAAATGTAAACTGACGTTCAAAAATAAAACATTTGAAAAGGGACCATTTTCCACATTTCTGAAGCATGACGTAATGGGGGGGGTGTTATCTCTTTTGTCGAAAATCAGCCGTTTTTGCTTGAACATTAAATGCCTCCAAATGGTATTTAATTAACTTCCCGAGCCCCTGGAAGCATGAAAATCACTTTAAACATGCTAATTTTAGCTCTAACACTGATGATCCACCTACAAATGTGAACTGACGTTCAAAAATAAAACATTTGAAAACGGACCATTTTCCACATTTCTGAAGCATGACGTAATGGGGGGGGTGTTATCTCTTTTGTCGAAAATCAGCCGCTTTTGCTTGAACAATAAATGCCTCCAAATGGTATTTAATTAACTTTATTTAATTAGCTTCCCGGGGTGAAGAAACCCTTTTTGAGAACTCAGAGTGAGTAAATTGGCCATTTTCATGCACTTTTAACCATTCCATAAATCTTGTGTTTAGGGCCCCTGGAAGCATGAAAATCACTTTAAACATGCTAATTTTAGCTCTAACACTGATGATCCACCTACAAATGTGAACTGACGTTCAAAAATAAAACATTTGACAACAGACCATTTTCCACATTTCTGAAGCATGACGTAATGGGGGGTGTGTTATCTCTTTTGTTGAAAATCAGCCGTTTTTGCTTGAACATTAAATGACTCCAAATGGTATTTAATTAACTTCCCGAGCCCCTGGAAGCATGAAAATCACTTTAAACATGCTAATTTTAGCTCTAACACTGATGATCCACCTACAAATGTGAACTGACATTCAAAAATAAAACATTTGAAAACGGACCATTTTCCACATTTCTGAAGCATGACGTAATGGGGGTGTTATCTCTTTTGTCGAAAATCAGCCGTTTTTGCTTGAACATTAAATGCCTCCAAATGGTATTTAATTAACTTCCCGGGGTGAAGAAACCCTTTTTGAGAACTCAGAGTGAGTAAATTGGCCATTTTCATGCACTTTTAACCATTCCATAAAACTTGTGTTTAGGGCCCCTGGAAGCATGAAAATCACTTTAAACATACTAATTTTAGCTCTAACACTGATGATCCACCTACAAATGTGAACTGACGTTCAAAAATAAAACATTTGAAAACAGACCATTTTCCACATTTCTGAAGCATGACGTAATGGGGGGGTGTTATCTCTTTTGTCGAAAATCAGCCGTTTTTGCTTGAACATTAAATGCCTCCAAATAGTATTTAATTCACTTCCCGAGCCCCTGGAAGCATAAAAATCACTTTAAACATGCTAATTTTAGCTCTAACACTGATGATCCACCTACAAATGTGAACTGACGTTCAAAAATAAAACATTTGAAAACGGACCATTTTCCACATTCCTGAAGCATGACGTAATGGGGGGGTGTTATCTCTTTTGTCGAAAATCAACCGTTTTTGCTTGAACATTAAATGCCTCCAAATGGTATTTAATTAACTTCCCGGGGTGAAGAAACCCTTTTTGAGAACTCAGAGTGAGTAAATTGGCCATTTTCATGCACTTTTAACCATTCCATGAATCTTGTGTTTAGGGCCCCTGGAAGCATGAAAATCACCTTAAACATGCTAATTTTAGCTCTAACACTGATGATCCACCTACAAATGTGAACTGACGTTCAAAAATAAAACATTTGAAAACGGACCATTTTCCACATTTCTGAAGCTTGACGTAATGGGGGGGGGGTGTTATCTCTTTTGTCGAAAATCAGCCGTTTTTGCTTGAACATTAAATGCCTCCAAATGGTATTTAATTAACTTCCCGAGCCCCTGGAAGCATGAAAATCACTTTAAACATGCTAATTTTAGCTCTAACACTGATGATCCACCTACAAATGTGAACTGACGTTCAAAAATAAAACATTTGAAAACGGACCATTTTCCACATTTCTGAAGCATGACGTAATGGGGGTTGTTATCTCTTTTGTCAAAAATCAGCCGTTTATGCTTGAACATTAAATGCCTCCAAATAGTATTTAATTCACTTCCCGAGCCCCTGGAAGCATGAAAATCACTTTAAACATGCTAATTTTAGCTCTAACACTGATGATCCACCTACAAATGTGAACTGACGTTCAAAAATAAAACATTTGAAAACTGACCATTTTCCACATTTCTGAAGCATGACGTAATGGGGGGGGTGTTATCTCTTTTGTCGAAAATCAGCCGTTTTTGCTTGAACATTAAATGCCGACAAATGGTATTTAATTAACTTTATTTAATTAGCTTCCCGGGGTGAAGAAACCCTTTTTGAGAACTCAGAGTGAGTAAATTGGCCATTTTCATGCACTTTTAACCATTCCATAAATTTTGTGTTTAGGGCCCCTGGAAGCATGAAAATCACTTTAAACATGCTAATTTTAGCTCTAACACTGATGATCCAACTACAAATGTAAACTGACGTTCAAAAATAAAACATTTGAAAAGGGACCATTTTCCACATTTCTGAAGCATGACGTAATGGGGGGGGTGTTATCTCTTTTGTCGAAAATCAGCCGTTTTTGCTTGAACATTAAATGCCTCCAAATGGTATTTAATTAACTTCCCGAGCCCCTGGAAGCATGAAAATCACTTTAAACATGCTAATTTTAGCTCTAACACTGATGATCCACCTACAAATGTGAACTGACGTTCAAAAATAAAACATTTGAAAACGGACCATTTTCCACATTTCTGAAGCATGACGTAATGGGGGGGTGTTATCTCTTTTGTCGAAAATCAGCCGCTTTTGCTTGAACAATAAATGCCTCCAAATGGTATTTAATTAACTTTATTTAATTAGCTTTCCGGGGTGAAGAAACCCTTTTTGAGAACTCAGAGTGAGTAAATTGGCCATTTTCATGCACTTTTAACCATTCCATAAATCTTGTGTTTAGGGCCCCTGGAAGCATGAAAATCACTTTAAACATGCTAATTTTAGCTCTAACACTGATGATCCACCTACAAATGTGAACTGACGTTCAAAAATAAAACATTTGAAAACAGACCATTTTCCACATTTCTGAAGCATGACGTAATGGGGGGGTGTTATCTCTTTTGTCGAAAATCAGCCGTTTTTGCTTGAACATTAAATGCCTCCAAATGGTATTTAATTAACTTTATTTAATTAACTTCCCGGGGTGAAGAAACCCTTTTTGAGAACTCAGAGTGAGTAAATTGGCCATTTTCATGCACTTTTGACTATTCCATAAATCTTGTGTTTAGGGCCCCTAGAAGCATGAAAATCACTTTAAACATGCTAATTTTAGCTCTAACACTGATGATCCAACTACAAATGTAAACTGACGTTCAAAAATAAAACATTTGAAAAGGGACCATTTTCCACATTTCTGAAGCATGACGTAATGGGGGGTGTGTTATCTCTTTTGTTGAAAATCAGCCGTTTTTGCTTGAACATTAAATGACTCCAAATGGTATTTAATTAACTTCCCGAGCCCCTGGAAGCATGAAAATCACTTTAAACATGCTAATTTTAGCTCTAACACTGATGATCCACCTACAAATGTGAACTGACATTCAAAAATAAAACATTTGATTCCATAAAACTTGTGTTTAGGGCCCCTGGAAGCATGAAAATCACTTTAAACATGCTAATTTTAGCTCTAACACTGATGATCCACCTACAAATGTGAACTGACGTTCAAAAATAAAACATTTGAAAACAGACCATTTTCCACATTTCTGAAGCATGACGTAATGGGGGGGTGTTATCTCTTTTGTCGAAAATCAGCCGTTTTTGCTTGAACATTAAATGCCTCCAAATAGTATTTAATTCACTTCCCGAGCCCCTGGAAGCATAAAAATCACTTTAAACATGCTAATTTTAGCTCTAACACTGATGATCCACCTACAAATGTGAACTGACGTTCAAAAATAAAACATTTGAAAACGGACCATTTTCCACATTCCTGAAGCATGACGTAATGGGGGGGTGTTATCTCTTTTGTCGAAAATCAACCGTTTTTGCTTGAACATTAAATGCCTCCAAATGGTATTTAATTAACTTCCCGGGGTGAAGAAACCCTTTTTGAGAACTCAGAGTGAGTAAATTGGCCATTTTCATGCACTTTTAACCATTCCATGAATCTTGTGTTTAGGGCCAATGGAAGCATGAAAATCACCTTAAACATGCTAATTTTAGCTCTAACACTGATGATCCACCTACAAATGTGAACTGACGTTCAAAAATAAAACATTTGAAAACTGACCATTTTCCACATTTCTGAAGCTTGACGTAATGGGGGGGGGGGGGGGTGTTATCTCTTTTGTCGAAAATCAGCCGTTTTTGCTTGAACATTAAATGCCTCCAAATTGTATTTAATTAACTTCCCGAGCCCCTGGAAGCATGAAAATCACTTTAAACATGCTAATTTTAGCTCTAACACTGATGATCCACCTACAAATGTGAACTGACGTTCAAAAATAAAACATTTGAAAACGGACCATTTTCCACATTTCTGAAGCATGACGTAATGGGGGGGTGTTATCTCTTTTGTCAAAAATCAGCCGTTTTTGCTTGAACATTAAATGCCTCCAAATAGTATTTAATTCACTTCCCGAGCCCCTGGAAGCATGAAAATCACTTTAAACATGCTAATTTTAGCTCTAACACTGATGATCCACCTACAAATGTGAACTGACGTTCAACAATAAAACATTTGAAAACTGACCATTTTCCACATTTCTGAAGCATGACGTAATGGGGGGGTGTTATCTCTTTTGTCGAAAATCAGCCGTTTTTGCTTGAACATTAAATGCCTCCAAATGGTATTTAATTAACTTTATTTAATTAGCTTCCCGGGGTGAAGAAACCCTTTTTGAGAACTCAGAGTGAGTAAATTGGCCATTTTCATGCACTTTTAACCATTCCATAAATCTTGTGTTTAGGGCCCCTGGAAGCATGAAAATCACTTTAAACATGCTAATTTTAGCTCTAACACTGATGATCCACCTACAAATGTGAACTGACGTTCAAAAATAAAACATTTGAAAACGGACCATTTTCCACATTTCTGAAGCATGACGTAATGGGGGGGTGTTATCTCTTTTGTCGAAAATCAGCCGTTTTTGCTTGAACATTAAATGCCTCCAAATGGTATTTAATTAACTTTATTTAATTAGCTTCCTGGGGTGAAGAAACCCTTTTTGAGAACTCAGAGTGAGTAAATTGGCCATTTTCATGCACTTTTAACCATTCCATAAATCTTGTGTTTAGGGCCCCTGGAAGCATGAAAATCACTTTAAACATGCTAATTTTAGCTCTAACACTGATGATCCACCTGCAAATGTGAACTGACGTTCAAAAATAAAACATTTGAAAACAGACCATTTTCCACATTTCTGAAGCATGACGTAATGGGGGGGGGTGTTATCTCTTTTGTCGAAAATCAGCCGTTTTTGCTTGAACATTAAATGCCTCCAAATGGTATTTAATTAACTTTATTTAATTAACTTCCAGGGGTGAAGAAACCCTTTTTGAGAACTCAGAGTGAGTAAATTGGCCATTTTCATGCACTTTTAACCATTCCATAAATCTTGTGTTTAGGCCCCCTGGAAGCATGAAAATCACTTTAAACATGCTAATTTTAGCTCTAACACTGATGATCCACCTACAAATGTGAACTGACGTTCAAAAATAAAACATTTGAAAACAGACCATTTTCCACATTCCTGAAGCATGACGTAATGGGGGGGTGTTATCTCTTTTGTCGGAAATCAACCGTTTTTGCTTGAACATTAAATGCCTCCAAATGGTATTTAATTAACTTCCCGGGGTGAAGAAACCCTTTTTGAGAACTCAGAGTGAGTAAATTGGCCATTTTCATGCACTTTTAACCATTCCATGAATCTTGTGTTTAGGGCCCCTGGAAGCATGAAAATCACCTTAAACATGCTAATTTTAGCTCTAACACTGATGATCCACCTACAAATGTGAACTGACGTTCAAAAATAAAACATTTGAAAACAGACCATTTTCCACATTTCTGAAGCATGACGTAATGGGGGGGTGTTATCTCTTTTGTCGAAAATCAGCCGTTTTTGCTTGAACATTAAATGCCTCCAAATAGTATTTAATTCACTTCCCGAGCCCCTGGAAGCATAAAAATCACTTTAAACATGCTAATTTTAGCTCTAACACTGATGATCCACCTACAAATGTGAACTGACGTTCAAAAATAAAACATTTGAAAACGGACCATTTTCCACATTCCTGAAGCATGACGTAATGGGCGGGTGTTATCTCTTTTGTCGAAAATCAACCGTTTTTGCTTGAACATTAAATGCCTCCAAATGGTATTTAATTAACTTCCCGGGGTGAAGAAACCCTTTTTGAGAACTCAGAGTGAGTAAATTGGCCATTTTCATGCACTTTTAACCATTCCATGAATCTTGTCTTTAGGGCCCCTGGAAGCATGAAAATCACCTTAAACATGCTAATTTTAGCTCTAACACTGATGATCCACCTACAAATGTGAACTGACGTTCAAAAATAAAACATTTGAAAACGGACCATTTTCCACATTTCTGAAGCTTGACGTAATGGGGGGGGGGGTGTTATCTCTTTTGTCGAAAATCAGCCGTTTTTGCTTGAACATTAAATGCCTCCAAATGGTATTTAATTAACTTCCCGAGCCCCTGGAAGCATGAAAATCACTTTAAACATGCTAATTTTAGCTCTAACACTGATGATCCACCTACAAATGTGAACTGACGTTCAAAAATAAAACATTTGAAAACGGACCATTTTCCACATTTCTGAAGCATGACGTAATGGGGGTTGTTATCTCTTTTGTCAAAAATCAGCCGTTTATGCTTGAACATTAAATGCCTCCAAATAGTATTTAATTCACTTCCCGAGCCCCTGGAAGCATGAAAATCACTTTAAACATGCTAATTTTAGCTCTAACACTGATGATCCACCTACAAATGTGAACTGACGTTCAAAAATAAAACATTTGAAAACTGACCATTTTCCACATTTCTGAAGCATGACGTAATGGGGGGGTGTTATCTCTTTTGTCGAAAATCAGCCGTTTTTGCTTGAACATTAAATGCCGACAAATGGTATTTAATTAACTTTATTTAATTAGCTTCCCGGGGTGAAGAAACCCTTTTTGAGAACTCAGAGTGAGTAAATTGGCCATTTTCATGCACTTTTAACCATTCCATAAATCTTGTGTTTAGGGCCCCTGGAAGCATGAAAATCACTTTAAACATGCTAATTTTAGCTCTAACACTGATGATCCAACTACAAATGTAAACTGACGTTCAAAAATAAAACATTTGAAAAGGGACCATTTTCCACATTTCTGAAGCATGACGTAATGGGGGGGGGTGTTATCTCTTTTGTCGAAAATCAGCCGTTTTTGCTTGAACATTAAATGCCTCCAAATGGTATTTAATTAACTTCCCGAGCCCCTGGAAGCATGAAAATCACTTTAAACATGCTAATTTTAGCTCTAACACTGATGATCCACCTACAAATGTGAACTGACGTTCAAAAATAAAACATTTGAAAACGGACCATTTTCCACATTTCTGAAGCATGACGTAATGGGGGGGTGTTATCTCTTTTGTCGAAAATCAGCCGTTTTTGCTTGAACATTAAATGCCTCCAAATGGTATTTAATTAACTTTATTTAATTAGCTTCCTGGGGTGAAGAAACCCTTTTTGAGAACTCAGAGTGAGTAAATTGGCCATTTTCATGCACTTTTAACCATTCCATAAATCTTGTGTTTAGGGCCCCTGGAAGCATGAAAATCACTTTAAACATGCTAATTTTAGCTCTAACACTGATGATCCACCTGCAAATGTGAACTGACGTTCAAAAATAAAACATTTGAAAACAGACCATTTTCCACATTTCTGAAGCATGACGTAATGGGGGGGTGTTATCTCTTTTGTCGAAAATCAGCCGTTTTTGCTTGAACATTAAATGCCTCCAAATGGTATTTAATTAACTTTATTTAATTAACTTCCCGGGGTGAAGAAACCCTTTTTGAGAACTCAGAGTGAGTAAATTGGCCATTTTCATGCACTTTTGACCATTCCATAAATCTTGTGTTTAGGGCCCCTAGAAGCATGAAAATCACTTTAAACATGCTAATTTTAGCTCTAACACTGATGATCCAACTACAAATGTAAACTGACGTTCAAAAATAAAACATTTGAAAAGGGACCATTTTCCACATTTCTGAAGCATGACGTAATGGGGGGTGTGTTATCTCTTTTGTTGAAAATCAGCCGTTTTTGCTTGAACATTAAATGACTCCAAATGGTATTTAATTAACTTCCCGTGCCCCTGGAAGCATGAAAATCACTTTAAACATGCTAATTTTAGCTCTAACACTGATGATCCACCTACAAATGTGAACTGACATTCAAAAATAAAACATTTGAAAACGGACCATTTTCCACATTTCTGAAGCATGACGTAATGGGGGTGTTATCTCTTTTGTCGAAAATCAGCCGTTTTTGCTTGAACATTAAATGCCTCCAAATGGTATTTAATTAACTTCCCGGGGTGAAGAAACCCTTTTTGAGAACTCAGAGTGAGTAAATTGGCCATTTTCATGCACTTTTAACCATTCCATAAAACTTGTGTTTAGGGCCCCTGGAAGCATGAAAATCACTTTAAACATGCTAATTTTAGCTCTAACACTGATGATCCACCTACAAATGTGAACTGACGTTCAAAAATAAAACATTTGAAAACAGACCATTTTCCACATTTCTGAAGCATGACGTAATGGGGGGGTGTTATCTCTTTTGTCGAAAATCAGCCGTTTTTGCTTGAACATTAAATGCCTCCAAATAGTATTTAATTCACTTCCCGAGCCCCTGGAAGCATAAAAATCACTTTAAACATGCTAATTTTAGCTCTAACACTGATGATCCACCTACAAATGTGAACTGACGTTCAAAAATAAAACATTTGAAAACGGACCATTTTCCACATTCCTGAAGCATGACGTAATGGGGGGGTTTTATCTCTTTTGTCGAAAATCAACCGTTTTTGCTTGAACATTAAATGCCTCCAAATGGTATTTAATTAACTTCCCGGGGTGAAGAAACCCTTTTTGAGAACTCAGAGTGAGTAAATTGGCCATGTTCATGCACTTTTAACCATTCCATGAATCTTGTGTTTAGGGCCCCTGGAAGCATGAAAATCACCTTAAACATGCTAATTTTAGCTCTAACACTGATGATCCACCTACAAATGTGAACTGACGTTCAAAAATAAAACATTTGAAAACGGACCATTTTCCACATTTCTGAAGCTTGACGTAATGGGGGGGGGGGTGTTATCTCTTTTGTCGAAAATCAGCCGTTTTTGCTTGAACATTAAATGCCTCCAAATGGTATTTAATTAACTTCCCGAGCCCCTGGAAGCATGAAAATCACTTTAAACATGCTAATTTTAGCTCTAACACTGATGATCCACCTACAAATGTGAACTGACGTTCAAAAATAAAACATTTGAAAACGGACCATTTTCCACATTTCTGAAGCATGACGTAATGGGGAGGTGTTATCTCTTTTGTCAAAAATCAGCCGTTTTTGCTTGAACATTAAATGCCTCCAAATAGTATTTAATTCACTTCCCGAGCCCCTGGAAGCATGAAAATCACTTTAAACATGCTAATTTTAGCTCTAACACTGATGATCCACCTACAAATGTGAACTGACGTTCAAAAATAAAACATTTGAAAACTGACCATTTTCCACATTTCTGAAGCATGACGTAATGGGGGGGTGTTATCTCTTTTGTCGAAAATAAGCCGTTTTTGCTTGAACATTAAATGCCTCCAAATGGTATTTAATTAACTTTATTTAATTAGCTTCCCGGGGTGAAGAAACCCTTTTTGAGAACTCAGAGTGAGTAAATTGGCCATTTTCATGCACTTTTAACCATTCCATAAATCTTGTGTTTAGGGCCCCTGGAAGCATGAAAATCACTTTAAACATGCTAATTTTAGCTCTAACACTGATGATCCACCTACAAATGTGAACTGACGTTCAAAAATAAAACATTTGAAAACGGACCATTTTCCACATTTCTGAAGCATGACGTAATGGGGGGGTGTTATCTCTTTTGTCGAAAATCAGCCGTTTTTGCTTGAACATTAAATGCCTCCAAATGGTATTTAATTAACTTTATTTAATTATCTTCCTGGGGTGAAGAAACCCTTTTTGAGAACTCAGAGTGAGTAAATTGGCCATTTTCATGCACTTTTAACCATTCCATAAATCTTGTGTTTAGGGCCCCTGGAAGCATGAAAATCACTTTAAACATGCTAATTTTAGCTCTAACACTGATGATCCACCTGCAAATGTGAACTGACGTTCAAAAATAAAACATTTGAAAACAGACCATTTTCCACATTTCTGAAGCATGACGTAATGGGGGGGTGTTATCTCTTTTGTCGAAAATCAGCCGTTTTTGCTTGAACATTAAATGCCTCCAAATGGTATTTAATTAACTTTATTTAATTAACTTCCCGGGGTGAAGAAACCCTTTTTGAGAACTCAGAGTGAGTAAATTGGCCATTTTCATGCACTTTTAACCATTCCATAAATCTTGTGTTTAGGCCCCCTGGAAGCATGAAAATCACTTTAAACATGCTAAATTTAGCTCTAACACTGATGATCCACCTACAAATGTGAACTGACGTTCAAAAATAAAACATTTGAAAACAGACCATTTTCCACATTCCTGAAGCATGACGTAATGGGGGGGGTGTTATCTCTTTTGTCGGAAATCAACCGTTTTTGCTTGAACATTAAATGCCTCCAAATGGTATTTAATTAACTTCCCGGGGTGAAGAAACCCTTTTTGAGAACTCAGAGTGAGTAAATTGGCCATTTTCATGCACTTTTAACCATTCCATGAATCTTGTGTTTAGGGCCCCTGGAAGCATGAAAATCACCTTAAACATGCTAATTTTAGCTCTAACACTGATGATCCACCTACAAATGTGAACTGACCTTCAAAAATAAAACATTTGAAAACGGACCATTTTCCACATTTCTGAAGCATGACGTAATGGGGGGGTGTTATCTCTTTTGTCGAAAGTCAGCCATTTTTGCTTGAACATTAAATGCCTCCAAATGGTGTTTAATTCACTTCCCGAGCCCCTGGAAGCATGAAAATCATTTTAAACATGCTAATTTTAGCTCTAACACTGATGATCCACCTGCAAATATGAACTGACGTTCAAAAATAAACCATTTGAAAACAGACCATTTTCCACATTTCTGAAGCATGACGTAATGGGGGGGTGTTATCTCTTTTGTCGAAAATCAGCCGTTTTTGCTTGAACATTAAATGCCTCCAAATGGTATTTAATTAACTTTATTTAATTAACTTCCCGGGGTGAAGAAACCCTTTTTGAGAACTCAGAGTGAGTAAATTGGCCATTTTCATGCACTTTTAACCATTCCATAAATCTTGTGTTTAGGCCCCCTGGAAGCATGAAAATCACTTTAAACATGCTAATTTTAGCTCTAACACTGATGATCCACCTACAAATGTGAACTGACGTTCAAAAATAAAACATTTGAAAACAGACCATTTTCCACATTCCTGAAGCATGACGTAATGGGGGAGTGTTATCTCTTTTGTCGGAAATCAACCGTTTTTGCTTGAACATTAAATGCCTCCAAATGGTATTTAATTAACTTCCCGGGGTGAAGAAACCCTTTTTGAGAACTCAGAGTGACTAAATTGGCCATTTTCATGCACTTTTAACCATTCCATGAATCTTGTGTTTAGGGCCCCTGGAAGCATGAAAATCACCTTAAACATGCTAATTTTAGCTCTAACACTGATGATCCACCTACAAATGTGAACTGACGTTCAAAAATAAAACATTTGAAAACGGACCATTTTCCACATTTCTGAAGCATGACGTAATGGGGGGGTGTTATCTCTTTTGTCAAAAATCAGCCGTTTTTGCTTGAACATTAAATGCCTCCAAATAGTATTTAATTCACTTCCCGAGCCCCTGGAAGCATGAAAATCACTTTAAACATGCTAATTTTAGCTCTAACACTGATGATCCACCTACAAATGTGAACTGACGTTCAAAAATAAAACATTTGAAAACGGACCATTTTCCACATTTCTGAAGCATGACGTAATGGGGGGGTGTTATCTCTTTTGTCAAAAATCAGCCATTTTTGCTTGAACATTAAATGCCTCCAAATAGTATTTAATTCACTTCCCGAGCCCCTGGAAGCATGAAAATCACTTTAAACATGCTAATTTTAGCTCTAACACTAATGATCCACCTACAAATGTGAACTGACGTTCAAAAATAAAACATTTGAAAATGGACCATTTTCCACATTTCTGAAGCATGACGTAATGGGGGGGGTGTTATCTCTTTTGTCGAAAATCAGCCGTTTTTGCTTGAACATTAAATGCCTCCAAATGGTATTTAATTCACTTCCCGAGCCCCTGGAAGCATGAAAATCACTTTAAACATGCTAATTTTAGCTCGAACACTGATGATCCACCTACAAATGTGAACTGATGTTCAAAAATAAAACATTTGAAAACGGACCATTTTCCACATTTCTGAAGCATGACGGGGGGGTGTTATCTCTTTTGTCGAAAATCAGCCGTTTTTGCTTGATCATTAAATGCCTCCAAATGGTATTTAATTAACTTCCCGGGGTGAAGAAACCCTTTTTGAGAACTCAGAGTGAGTAAATTGGCCATTTTCATGCACTTTTAACCATTCCATAAATCTTGTGTTTAGGGCCCCTGGAAGCATGAAAATCACTTTAAACATGCTAATTTTAGCTCTAACACTGATGATCCAACTACAAATGTAAACTGACGTTCAAAAATAAAACATTTGAAAAGGGACCATTTTCCACATTTCTGAAGCATGACGTAATGGGGGGGGGTGTTATCTCTTTTGTCGAAAATAAGCCGTTTTTGCTTGAACATTAAATGCCTCCAAATGGTATTTTATTAACTTCCCGAGCCCCTGGAAGCATGAAAATCACTTTAAACATGCTAATTTTAGCTCTAACACTGATGATCCACCTACAAATGTGAACTGACGTTCAAAAATAAAACATTTGAAAACGGACCATTTTCCACATTACTGAAGCATGACGTAATGGGGGGGTGTTATCTCTTTTGTCAAAAATCAGCCGTTTTTGCTTGAACATTAAATGCCTCCAAATGGTATTTTATTAACTTCCCGAGCCCCTGGAAGCATGAAAATCACTTTAAACATGCTAATTTTAGCTCTAACACTGATGATCCACCTACAAATGTGAACTGACGTTCAAAAATAAAACATTTGAAAACGGACCATTTTCCACATTTCTGAAGCATGACGTAATGGGGGGGTGTTATCTCTTTTGTCGAAAATCAGCCGTTTTTGCTTGAACATTAAATGCCTCCAAATGGTATTTAATTCACTTCCCGAGCCCCTGGAAGCATGAAAATCACTTTAAACATGCTAATTTTAGCTCTAACACTGATGATCCACCTACAAATGTGAACTGACGTTCAAAAATAAAACATTTGAAAACGGACCATTTTCCACATTTCTGAAGCATGACGTAATGGGGGGGTGTTATCTCTTTTGTAAAAAATCAGCCGTTTTTGCTTGAACATTAAATGCCTCCAAATAGTATTTAATTCACTTCCCGAGCCCCTGGAAGCATGAAAATCACTTTAAACATGCTAATTTTAGCTCTGACACTGATGATCCACCTACAAATGTGAACTGACGTTCAAAAATAAAACATTTGAAAACTGACCATTTTCCACATTTCTGAAGCATGACGTAATGGGGGGGTGTTATCTCTTTTGTCGAAAATAAGCCGTTTTTGCTTGAACATTAAATGCCTCCAAATGGTATTTAATTACCTTTATTTAATTAGCTTCCCGGGGTGAAGAAACCCTTTTTGAGAACTCAGAGTGAGTAAATTGGCCATTTTCATGCACTTTTAACCATTCCATAAATCTTGTGTTTAGGGCCCCTGGAAGCATGAAAATCACTTTAAACATGCTAATTTTAGCTCTAACACCGATGATCCACCTACAAATGTGAACTGACGTTCAAAAATAAAACATTTGAAAACGGACCATTTTCCACATTTCTGAAGCATGACGTAATGGGGGGGTGTTATCTCTTTTGTCGAAAATCAGCCGTTTTTGCTTGAACATTAAATGCCTCCAAATGGTATTTAATTAACTTTATTTAATTAGCTTCCTGGGGTGAAGAAACCCTTTTTGAGAACTCAGAGTGAGTAAATTGGCCATTTTCATGCACTTTTAACCATTCCATAAATCTTGTGTTTAGGGCCCCTGGAAGCATGAAAATCACTTTAAACATGCTAATTTTAGCTCTAACACTGATGATCCACCTGCAAATGTGAACTGACGTTCAAAAATAAAACATTTGAAAACAGACTATTTTCCACATTTCTGAAGCATGACGTAATGGGGGGGTGTTATCTCTTTTGTCGAAAATCAGCCGTTTTTGCTTGAACATTAAATGCCTCCAAATGGTATTTAATTAACTTTATTTAATTAACTTCCCGGGGTGAAGAAACCCTTTTTGAGAACTCAGAGTGAGTAAATTGGCCATTTTCATGCACTTTTAACCATTCCATAAATCTTGTGTTTAGGCCCCCTGGAAGCATGAAAATCACTTTAAACATGCTAAATTTAGCTCTAACACTGATGATCCACCTACAAATGTGAACTGACGTTCAAAAATAAAACATTTGAAAACAGACCATTTTCCACATTCCTGAAGCATGACGTAATGGGGGGGTGTTATCTCTTTTGTCGGAAATCAACCGTTTTTGCTTGAACATTAAATGCCTCCAAATGGTATTTAATTAACTTCCCGGGGTGAAGAAACCCTTTTTGAGAACTCAGAGTGAGTAAATTGGCCATTTTCATGCACTTTTAACCATTCCATGAATCTTGTGTTTAGGGCCCCTGGAAGCATGAAAATCACCTTAAACATGCTAATTTTAGCTCTAACACTGATGATCCACCTACAAATGTGAACTGACGTTCAAAAATAAAACATTTGAAAACGGACCATTTTCCACATTTCTGAAGCATGACGTAATGGGGGGGTGTTATCTCTTTTGTCAAAAATCAGCCGTTTTTGCTTGAACATTAAATGCCTCCAAATAGTATTTAATTCACTTCCCGAGCCCCTGGAAGCATGAAAATCACTTTAAACATGCTAATTTTAGCTCTAACACTGATGATCCACCTACAAATGTGAACTGACGTTCAAAAATAAAACATTTGAAAACGGACCATTTTCCACATTTCTGAAGCATGACGTAATGGGGGTTGTTATCTCTTTTGTCAAAAATCAGCCGTTTATGCTTGAACATTAAATGCCTCCAAATAGTATTCAATTCACTTCCCGAGCCCCTGGAAGCATGAAAATCACTTTAAACATGCTAATTTTAGCTATAACACTGATGATCCACCTACAAATGTGAACTGACGTTCAAAAATAAAACATTTGAAAACTGACCATTTTCCACATTTCTGAAGCATGACGTAATGGGGGGGGTGTTATCTCTTTTGTCGAAAATCAGCCGTTTTTGCTTGAACATTAAATGCCGACAAATGGTATTTAATTAACTTTATTTAATTAGCTTCCCGGGGTGAAGAAACCCTTTTTGAGAACTCAGAGTGAGTAAATTGGCCATTTTCATGCACTTTTAACCATTCCATAAATCTTGTGTTTAGGGCCCCTGGAAGCATGAAAATCACTTTAAACATGCTAATTTTAGCTCTAACACTGATGATCCAACTACAAATGTAAACTGACGTTCAAAAATAAAACATTTGAAAAGGGACCATTTTCCACATTTCTGAAGCATGACGTAATGGGGGGGGTGTTATCTCTTTTGTCGAAAATCAGCCGTTTTTGCTTGAACATTAAATGCCTCCAAATGGTATTTAATTAACTTCCCGAGCCCCTGGAAGCATGAAAATCACTTTAAACATGCTAATTTTAGCTCTAACACTGATGATCCACCTACAAATGTGAACTGACGTTCAAAAATAAAACATTTGAAAACGGACCATTTTCCACATTTCTGAAGCATGACGTAATGGGGGGGTGTTATCTCTTTTGTCGAAAATCAGCCGCTTTTGCTTGAACAATAAATGCCTCCAAATGGTATTTAATTAACTTTATTTAATTCGCTTCCCGGGGTGAAGAAACCCTTTTTGAGAACTCAGAGTGAGTAAATTGGCCATTTTCATGCACTTTTAACCATTCCATAAATCTTGTGTTTAGGGCCCCTGGAAGCATGAAAATCACTTTAAACATGCTAATTTTAGCTCTAACACTGATGATCCACCTACAAATGTGAACTGACGTTCAAAAATAAAACATTTGAAAACAGACCATTTTCCACATTTCTGAAGCATGACGTAATGGGGGGGTGTTATCTCTTTGGTCGAAAATCAGCCGTTTTTGCTTGAACATTAAATGCCTCCAAATGGTATTTAATTAACTTTATTTAATTAACTTCCCGGGGTGAAGAAACCCTTTTTGAGAACTCAGAGTGAGTAAATTGGCCATTTTCATGCACTTTTGACCATTCCATAAATCTTGTGTTTAGGGCCCCTAGAAGCATGAAAATCACTTTAAACATGCTAATTTTAGCTCTAACACTGATGATCCAACTACAAATGTAAACTGACGTTCAAAAATAAAACATTTGAAAAGGGACCATTTTCCACATTTCTGAAGCATGACGTAATGGGGGGGGTGTTATCTCTTTTGTCGAAAATCAGCCGTTTTTGCTGGAACATTAAATGCCTCCAAATGGTATTTAATTAACTTCCCGAGCCCCTGGAAGCATGAAAATCACTTTAAACATGCTAATTTTAGCTCTAACACTGATGATCCACCTACAAATGTGAACTGACGTTCAAAAATAAAACATTTGAAAACGGACCATTTTCCACATTTCTGAAGCATGACGTAATGGGGGGGTGTTATCTCTTTTGTCGAAAATCAGCCGCTTTTGCTTGAACAATAAATGCCTCCAAATGGTATTTAATTAACTTTATTTAATTCGCTTCCCGGGGTGAAGAAACCCTTTTTGAGAACTCAGAGTGAGTACATTGGCCATTTTCATGCACTTTTAACCATTCCATACATCTTGTGTTTAGGGCCCCTGGAAGCATGAAAATCACTTTAAACATGCTAATTTTAGCTCTAACACTGATGATCCACCTACAAATGTGAACTGACGTTCAAAAATAAAACATTTGAAAACAGACCATTTTCCACATTTCTGAAGCATGACGTAATGGGGGGGTGTTATCTCTTTTGTCGAAAATCAGCCGTTTTTGCTTGAACATTAAATGCCTCCAAATGGTATTTAATTAACTTTATTTAATTAACTTCCCGGGGTGAAGAAACCCTTTTTGAGAACTCAGAGTGAGTAAATTGGCCATTTTCATGCACTTTTGACCATTCCATAAATCTTGTGTTTAGGGCCCCTAGAAGCATGAAAATCACTTTAAACATGCTAATTTTAGCTCTAACACTGATGATCCAACTACAAATGTAAACTGACGTTCAAAAGTAAAACATTTGAAAAGGGACCATTTTCCCCATTTCTGAAGCATGACGTAATGGGGGGTGTGTTATCTCTTTTGTTGAAAATCAGCCGTTTTTGCTTGAACATTAAATGACTCCAAATGGTATTTAATTAACTTCCCGAGCCCCTGGAAGCATGAAAATCACTTTAAACATGCTAATTTTAGCTCTAACACTGATGATCCACCTACAAATGTGAACTGACATTCAAAAATAAAACATTTGAAAACGGACCATTTTCCACATTTCTGAAGCATGACGTAATGGGGGTGTTATCTCTTTTGTCGAAAATCAGCCGTTTTTGCTTGAACATTAAATGCCTCCAAATGGTATTTAATTAACTTCCCGGGGTGAAGAAACCCTTTTTGAGAACTCAGAGTGAGTAAATTGGCCATTTTCATGCACTTTTAACCATTCCATAAAACTTGTGTTTAGGGCCCCTGGAAGCATGAAAATCACTTTAAACATGCTAATTTTAGCTCTAACACTGATGATCCACCTACAAATGTGAACTGACGTTCAAAAATAAAACATTTGAAAACGGACCATTTTCCACATTTCTGAAGCATGACGTAATGGGGGGGTGTTATCTCTTTTGTCAAAAATCAGCCGTTTTTGCTTGAACATTAAATGCCTCCAAATAGTATTTAATTCACTTCCCGAGCCCCTGGAAGCATGAAAATCATTTTAAACATGCTAATTTTAGCTCTAACACTGATGATCCACCTGCAATGTGAACTGACGTTCAAAAATAAACCATTTGAAAACAGACCATTTTCCACATTTCTGAAGCATGACGTAATGGGGGGGTGTTATCTCTTTTGTCGAAAATCAGCCGTTTTTGCTTGAACATTAAATGCCTCCAAATGGTATTTAATTAACTTTATTTAATTAACTTCCCGGGGTGAAGAAACCCTTTTTGAGAACTCAGAGTGAGTAAATTGGCCATTTTCATGCACTTTTAACCATTCCATAAATCTTGTGTTTAGGCCCCCTGGAAGCATGAAAATCACTTTAAACATGCTAATTTTAGCTCTAACACTGATGATCCACCTACAAATGTGAACTGACGTTCAAAAATAAAACATTTGAAAACAGACCATTTTCCACATTCCTGAAGCATGACGTAATGGGGGGGTGTTATCTCTTTTGTCGGAAATCAACCGTTTTTGCTTGAACATTAAATGCCTCCAAATGGTATTTAATTAACTTCCCGGGGTGAAGAAACCCTTTTTGAGAACTCAGAGTGAGTAAATTGGCCATTTTCATGCACTTTTAACCATTCCATGAATCTTGTGTTTAGGGCCCCTGGAAGCATGAAAATCACCTTAAACATGCTAATTTTAGCTCTAACACTGATGATCCACCTACAAATGTGAACTGACGTTCAAAAATAAAACATTTGAAAACGGACCATTTTCCACATTTCTGAAGCATGACGTAATGGGGGGGGTGTTATCTCTTTTGTCAAAAATCAGCCGTTTTTGCTTGAACATTAAATGCCTCCAAATAGTATTTAATTCACTTCCCGAGCCCCTGGAAGCATGAAAATCACTTTAAACATGCTAATTTTAGCTCTAACACTGATGATCCACCTACAAATGTGAACTGACGTTCAAAAATAAAACATTTGAAAACGGACCATTTTCCACATTTCTGAAGCATGACGTAATGGCGGGGTGTTATCTCTTTTGTCAAAAATCAGCCGTTTTTGCTTGAACATTAAATGCCTCCAAATAGTATTTAATTCACTTCCCGAGCCCCTGGAAGCATGAAAATCACTTTAAACATGCTAATTTTAGCTCTAACACTGATGATCCACCTACAAATGTGAACTGACGTTCAAAAATAAAACATTTGAAAATGGACCATTTTCCACATTTCTGAAGCATGACGTAATGGGGGGGGTGTTATCTCTTTTGTCGAAAATCAGCCGTTTTTGCTTGAACATTAAATGCCTCCAAATGGTATTTAATTCACTTCCCGAGCCCCTGGAAGCATGAAAATCACTTTAAACATGCTAATTTTAGCTCTAACACTGATGATCCACCTACAAATGTGAACTGATGTTCAAAAATAAAACATTTGAAAACGGACCATTTTCCACATTTCTGAAGCATGACGGGGGGGTGTTATCTCTTTTGTCGAAAATCAGCCGTTTTTGCTTGATCATTAAATGCCTCCAAATGGTATTTAATTAACTTCCCGGGGTGAAGAAACCCTTTTTGAGAACTCAGAGTGAGTAAATTGGCCATTTTCATGCACTTTTAACCATTCCATAAATCTTGTGTTTAGGGCCCCTGGAAGCATGAAAATCACTTTAAACATGCTAATTTTAGCTCTAACACTGATGATCCAACTACAAATGTAAACTGACGTTCAAAAATAAAACATTTGAAAAGGGACCATTTTCCACATTTCTGAAGCATGACGTAATGGGGGGGGGGTGTTATCTCTTTTGTCGAAAATCAGCCGGTTTTGCTTGAACATTAAATGCCTCCAATTGGTATTTTATTAACTTCCCGAGCCCCTGGAAGCATGAAAATCACTTTAAACATGCTAATTTTAGCTCTAACACTGATGATCCACCTACAAATGTGAACTGACGTTCAAAAATAAAACATTTGAAAACGGACCATTTTCCACATTACTGAAGCATGACGTAATGGGGGGGTGTTATCTCTTTTGTCAAAAATCAGCCGTTTTTGCTTGAACATTAAATGCCTCCAAATGGTATTTTATTAACTTCCCGAGCCCCTGGAAGCATGAAAATCACTTAAAACATGCTAATTTTAGCTCTAACACTGATGATCCACCTACAAATGTGAACTGACGTTCAAAAATAAAACATTTGAAAACGGACCATTTTCCACATTTCTGAAGCATGACGTAATGGGGGGGTGTTATCTCTTTTGTCGAAAATCAGCCGTTTTTGCTTGAACATTAAATGCCTCCAAATGGTATTTAATTCACTTCCCGAGCCCCTGGAAGCATGAAAATCACTTTAAACATGCTAATTTTAGCTCTAACACTGATGATCCACCTACAAATGTGAACTGATGTTCAAAAATAAAACATTTGAAAACAGACCATTTTCCACATTTCTGAAGCATGATGGGGGTGTTATCTCTTTTGTCGAAAATCAGCCATTTTTGCTTGAACATTAAATGCCTCCAAATGGTATTTAATTAACTTCCCGGGGTGAAGAAACCCTTTTTGAGAACTCAGAGAGAGTAAATTGGCCATTTTCATGCACTTTTAACCATTCCATAAATCTTGTGTTTAGGGCCCCTGGAAGCATGAAAATCACTTTAAACATGCTAATTTTAGCTCTAACACTGATGATCCAACTACAAATGTAAACTGGCGTTCAAAAATAAAACATTTGAAAAGGGACCATTTTCCACATTTCTGAAACATGACGTAATGGGGGGGGGGTGTTATCTCTTTTGTCGAAAATCAGCCGTTTTTGCTTGAACATTAAATGCCTCCAAATGGTATTTAATTAACTTCCCGAGCCCCTGGAAGCATGAAAATCACTTTAAACATGCTAATTTTAGCTCTAACACTGATGATCCACCTACAAATGTGAACTGACGTTCAAAAATAAAACATTTGAAAACGGACCATTTTCCACATTTCTGAAGCATGACGTAATGGGGGGGTGTTATCTCTTTTGTCGAAAATCAGCCGTTTTTGCTTGAACATTAAATGCCTCCAAATGGTATTTAATTAACTTTATTTAATTAGCTTCCCGGGGTGAAGAAACCCCTTTTGAGAACTCAGAGTGAGTAAATTGGCCATTTTCATGCACTTTTAACCATTCCATAAATCTTGTGTTTAGGGCCCCTGGAAGCATGAAAATCACTTTAAACATGCTAATTTTAGCTCTAACACTGATGATCCACCTGCAAATGTGAACTGACGTTCAAAAATAAAACATTTGAAAACAGACCATTTTCCACATTTCTGAAGCATGACGTAATGGGGGGGTGTTATCTCTTTTGTCGAAAATCAGCCGTTTTTGCTTGAACATTAAATGCCTCCAAATGGTATTTAATTAACTTTATTTAATTAACTTCCCGGGGTGAAGAAACCCTTTTTGAGAACTCAGAGTGAGTAAATTGGCCATTTTCATGCACTTTTAACCATTCCATAAATCTTGTGTTTAGGCCCCCTGGAAGCATGAAAATCACTTTAAACATGCTCATTTTAGCTCTAACACTGATGATCCACCTACAAATGTGAACTGACGTTCAAAAATAAAACATTTGAAAACGGACCATTTTCCACATTTCTGAAGCATGACGGGGGGGTGTTATCTCTTTTGTCGAAAATCAGCCGTTTTTGCTTGATCATTAAATGCCTCCAAATGGTATTTAATTAACTTCCCGGGGTGAAGAAACCCTTTTTGAGAACTCAGAGTGAGTAAATTGGCCATTTTCATGCACTTTTAACCATTCCATAAATCTTGTGTTTAGGGCCCCTGGAAGCATGAAAATCACTTTAAACATGCTAATTTTAGCTCTAACACTGATGATCCAACTACAAATGTAAACTGACGTTCAAAAATAAAACATTTGAAAAGGGACCATTTTCCACATTTCTGAAGCATGACGTAATGGGGGGGGGGGTGTTATCTCTTTTGTCGAAAATCAGCCGTTTTTGCTTGAACATTAAATGCCTCCAAATGGTATTTTATTAACTTCCCGAGCCCCTGGAAGCATGAAAATCACTTTAAACATGCTAATTTTAGCTCTAACACTGATGATCCACCTACAAATGTGAACTGACGTTCAAAAATAAAACATTTGAAAACGGACCATTTTCCACATTACTGAAGCATGACGTAATGGGGGGGTGTTATCTCTTTTGTCAAAAATCAGCCGTTTTTGCTTGAACATTAAATGCCTCCAAATGGTATTTTATTAACTTCCCGAGCCCCTGGAAGCATGAAAATCACTTTAAACATGCTAATTTTAGCTCTAACACTGATGATCCACCTACAAATGTGAACTGACGTTCAAAAATAAAACATTTGAAAACGGACCATTTTCCACATTTCTGAAGCATGACGTAATGGGGGGGTGTTATCTCTTTTGTCGAAAATCAGCCGTTTTTGCTTGAACATTAAATGCCTCCAAATGGTATTTAATTCACTTCCCGAGCCCCTGGAAGCATGAAAATCACTTTAAACATGCTAATTTTAGCTCTAACACTGATGATCCACCTACAAATGTGAACTGATGTTCAAAAATAAAACATTTGAAAACAGACCATTTTCCACATTTCTGAAGCATGACAGGGGTGTTATCTCTTTTGTCGAAAATCAGCCGTTTTTGCTTGAACATTAAATGCCTCCAAATGGTATTTAATTAACTTCCCGGGGTGAAGAAACCCTTTTTGAGAACTCAGAGTGAGTAAATTGGCCATTTTCATGCACTTTTAACCATTCCATAAATCTTGTGTTTAGGGCCCCTGGAAGCATGAAAATCACTTTAAACATGCTAATTTTAGCTCTAACACTGATGATCCAACTACAAATGTAAACTGGCGTTCAAAAATAAAACATTTGAAAAGGGACCATTTTCCACATTTCTGAAGCATGACGTAATGGGGGGGGGGTGTTATCTCTTTTGTCGAAAATCAGCCGTTTTTGCTTGAACATTAAATGCCTCCAAATGGTATTTAATTAACTTCCCGAGCCCCTGGAAGCATGAAAATCACTTTAAACATGCTAATTTTAGCTCTAACACTGATGATCCACCTACAAATGTGAACTGACGTTCAAAAATAAAACATTTGAAAACGGACCATTTTCCACATTTCTGAAGCATGACGTAATGGGGGGGTGTTATCTCTTTTGTCGAAAATCAGCCGTTTTTGCTTGAACATTAAATGCCTCCAAATGGTATTTAATTAACTTTATTTAATTAGCTTCCTGGGGTGAAGAAACCCTTTTTGAGAACTCAGAGTGAGTAAATTGGCCATTTTCATGCACTTTTAACCATTCCATAAATCTTGTGTTTAGGGCCCCTGGAAGCATGAAAATCACTTTAAACATGCTAATTTTAGCTCTAACACTGATGATCCACCTGCAAATGTGAACTGACGTTCAAAAATAAAACATTTGAAAACAGACCATTTTCCACATTTCTGAAGCATGACGTAATGGGGGGGTGTTATCTCTTTTGTCGAAAATCAGCCGTTTTTGCTTGAACATTAAATGCCTCCAAATGGTATTTAATTAACTTTATTTAATTAACTTCCCGGGGTGAAGAAACCCTTTTTGAGAACTCAGAGTGAGTAAATTGGCCATTTTCATGCACTTTTAACCATTCCATAAATCTTGTGTTTAGGCCCCCTGGAAGCATGAAAATCACTTTAAACATGCTAATTTTAGCTCTAACACTGATGATCCACCTACAAATGTGAACTGACGTTCAAAAATAAAACATTTGAAAACAGACCATTTTCCACATTCCTGAAGCATGACGTAATGGGGGGGTGTTATCTCTTTTGTCGGAAATCAACCGTTTTTGCTTGAACATTAAATGCCTCCAAATGGTATTTAATTAACTTCCCGGGGTGAAGAAACCCTTTTTGAGAACTCAGAGTGAGTAAATTGGCCATTTTCATGCACTTTTAACCATTCCATGAATCTTGTGTTTAGGGCCCCTGGAAGCATGAAAATCACCTTAAACATGCTAATTTTAGCTCTAACACTGATGATCCACCTACAAATGTGAACTGACGTTCAAAAATAAAACTTTTGAAAACAGACCATTTTCCACATTTCTGAAGCATGACGTAATGGGGGGGTGTTATCTCTTTTGTCGAAAATCAGCCGTTTTTGCTTGAACATTAAATGCCTCCAAATAGTATTTAATTCACTTCCCGAGCCCCTGGAAGCATAAAAATCACTTTAAACATGCGAATTTTAGCTCTAACACTGATGATCCACCTACAAATGTGAACTGACGTTCAAAAATAAAACATTTGAAAACGGACCATTTTCCACATTCCTGAAGCATGACGTAATGGGGGGGTGTTATCTCTTTTGTCGAAAATCAACCGTTTTTGCTTGAACATTAAATGCCTCCAAATGGTATTTAATTAACTTCCCGGGGTGAAGAAACCCTTTTTGAGAACTCAGAGTGAGTAAATTGGCCATTTTCATGCACTTTTAACCATTCCATGAATCTTGTGTTTAGGGCCCCTGGAAGCATGAAAATCACCTTAAACATGCTAATTTTAGCTCTAACACTGATGATCCACCTACAAATGTGAACTGACGTTCAAAAATAAAACATTTGAAAACGGACCATTTTCCACATTTCTGAAGCTTGACGTAATGGGGGGGGTGTTATCTCTTTTGTCGAAAATCAGCCGTTTTTGCTTGAACATTTAATGCCTCCAAATGGTATTTAATTAACTTCCCGAGCCCCTGGAAGCATGAAAATCACTTTAAACATGCTAATTTTAGCTCTAACACTGATGATCCACCTACAAATGTGAACTGACGTTCAAAAATAAAACATTTGAAAACGGACCATTTTCCACATTTCTGAAGCATGACGTAATGGGGGTTGTTATCTCTTTTGTCAAAAATCAGCCGTTTATGCTTGAACATTAAATGCCTCCAAATAGTATTTAATTCACTTCCCGAGCCCCTGGAAGCATGAAAATCACTTTAAACATGCTAATTTTAGCTATAACACTGATGATCCACCTACAAATGTGAACTGACGTTCAAAAATAAAACATTTGAAAACTGACCATTTTCCACATTTCTGAAGCATGACGTAATGGGGGGGTGTTATCTCTTTTGTCGAAAATCAGCCGTTTTTGCTTGAACATTAAATGCCGACAAATGGTATTTAATTAACTTTATTTAATTAGCTTCCCGGGGTGAAGAAACCCTTTTTGAGAACTCAGAGTGAGTAAATTGGCCATTTTCATGCACTTTTAACCATTCCATAAATCTTGTGTTTAGGGCCCCTGGAAGCATGAAAATCACTTTAAACATGCTAATTTTAGCTCTAACACTGATGATCCAACTACAAATGTAAACTGACGTTCAAAAATAAAACATTTGAAAAGGGACCATTTTCCACATTTCTGAAGCATGACGTAATGGGGGGGGTGTTATCTCTTTTGTCGAAAATCAGCCGTTTTTGCTTGAACATTAAATGCCTCCAAATGGTATTTAATTAACTTCCCGAGCCCCTGGAAGCATGAAAATCACTTTAAACATGCTAATTTTAGCTCTAACACTGATGATCCACCTACAAATGTGAACTGACGTTCAAAAATAAAACATTTGAAAACGGACCATTTTCCACATTTCTGAAGCATGACGTAATGGGGGGGTGTTATCTCTTTTGTCGAAAATCAGCCGCTTTTGCTTGAACAATAAATGCCTCCAAATGGTATTTAATTAACTTTATTTAATTCGCTTCCCGGGGTGAAGAAACCCTTTTTGAGAACTCAGAGTGAGTAAATTGGCCATTTTCATGCACTTTTAACCATTCCATAAATCTTGTGTTTAGGGCCCCTGGAAGCATGAAAATCACTTTAAACATGCTAATTTTAGCTCTAACACTGATGATCCACCTACAAATGTGAACTGACGTTCAAAAATAAAACATTTGAAAACAGACCATTTTCCACATTTCTGAAGCATGACGTAATGGGGGGGTGTTATCTCTTTGGTCGAAAATCAGCCGTTTTTGCTTGAACATTAAATGCCTCCAAATGGTATTTAATTAACTTTATTTAATTAACTTCCCGGGGTGAAGAAACCCTTTTTGAGAACTCAGAGTGAGTAAATTGGCCATTTTCATGCACTTTTGACCATTCCATAAATCTTGTGTTTAGGGCCCCTAGAAGCATGAAAATCACTTTAAACATGCTAATTTTAGCTCTAACACTGATGATCCAACTACAAATGTAAACTGACGTTCAAAAATAAAACATTTGAAAAGGGACCATTTTCCACATTTCTGAAGCATGACGTAATGGGGGGGGTGTTATCTCTTTTGTCGAAAATCAGCCGTTTTTGCTTGAACATTAAATGCCTCCAAATGATATTTAATTAACTTCCCGAGCCCCTGGAAGCATGAAAATCACTTTAAACATGCTAATTTTAGCTCTAACACTGATGATCCACCTACAAATGTGAACTGACGTTCAAAAATAAAACATTTGAAAACGGACCATTTTCCACATTTCTGAAGCATGACGTAATGGGGGGGTGTTATCTCTTTTGTCGAAAATCAGCCGCTTTTGCTTGAACAATAAATGCCTCCAAATGGTATTTAATTAACTTTATTTAATTCGCTTCCCGGGGTGAAGAAACCCTTTTTGAGAACTCAGAGTGAGTAAATTGGCCATTTTCATGCACTTTTAACCATTCCATAAATCTTGTGTTTAGGGCCCCTGGAAGCATGAAAATCACTTTAAACATGCTGATTTTAGCTCTAACACTGATGATCCACCTACAAATGTGAACTGACGTTCAAAAATAAAACATTTGAAAACAGACCATTTTCCACATTTCTGAAGCATGACGTAATGGGGGGGTGTTATCTCTTTTGTCGAAAATCAGCCGTTTTTGCTTGAACATTAAATGCCTCCAAATGGTATTTAATTAACTTTATTTAATTAACTTCCCGGGGTGAAGAAACCCTTTTTGAGAACTCAGAGTGAGTAAATTGGCCATTTTCATGCACTTTTGACCATTCCATAAATCTTGTGTTTAGGGCCCCTAGAAGCATGAAAATCACTTTAAACATGCTAATTTTAGCTCTAACACTGATGATCCAACTACAAATGTAAACTGACGTTTAAAAGTAAAACATTTGAAAAGGGACCATTTTCCCCATTTCTGAAGCATGACGTAATGGGGGGTGTGTTATCTCTTTTGTTGAAAATCAGCCGTTTTTGCTTGAACATTAAATGACTCCAAATGGTATTTAATTAACTTCCCGAGCCCCTGGAAGCATGAAAATCACTTTAAACATGCTAATTTTAGCTCTAACACTGATGATCCACCTACAAATGTGAACTGACATTCAAAAATAAAACATTTGAAAACGGACCATTTTCCACATTTCTGAAGCATGACGTAATGGGGGTGTTATCTCTTTTGTCGAAAATCAGCCGTTTTTGCTTGAACATTAAATGCCTCCAAATGGTATTTAATTAACTTCCCGGGGTGAAGAAACCCTTTTTGAGAACTCAGAGTGAGTAAATTGGCCATTTTCATGCACTTTTAACCATTCCATAAAACTTGTGTTTAGGGCCCCTGGAAGCATGAAAATCACTTTAAACATGCTAATTTTAGCTCTAACACTGATGATCCACCTACAAATGTGAACTGACGTTCAAAAATAAAACATTTGAAAACAGACCATTTTCCACATTTCTGAAGCATGACGTAATGGGGGGGTGTTATCTCTTTTGTCGAAAATCAGCCGTTTTTGCTTGAACATTAAATGCCTCCAAATAGTATTTAATTCACTTCCCGAGCCCCTGGAAGCATAAAAATCACTTTAAACATGCTAATTTTAGCTCTAACACTGATGATCCACCTACAAATGTGAACTGACGTTCAAAAATAAAACATTTGAAAACGGACCATTTTCCACATTCCTGAAGCATGACGTAATGGGGGGGTGTTATCTCTTTTGTCGAAAATCAACCGTTTTTGCTTGAACATTAAATGCCTCCAAATGGTATTTAATTAACTTCCCAGGGTGAAGAAACCCTTTTTGAGAACTCAGAGTGAGTAAATTGGCCATTTTCATGCACTTTTAACCATTCCATGAATCTTGTGTTTAGGGCCCCTGGAAGCATGAAAATCACCTTAAACATGCTAATTTTAGCTCTAACACTGATGATCCACCTACAAATGTGAACTGACGTTCAAAAATAAAACATTTGAAAACGGACCATTTTCCACATTTCTGAAGCTTGACGTAATGGGGGGGGGTGTTATCTCTTTTGTCGAAAATCAGCCGTTTTTGCTTGAACATTAAATGCCTCCAAATGGTATTTAATTAACTTCCCGAGCCCCTGGAAGCATGAAAATCACTTTAAACATGCTAATTTTAGCTCTAACACTGATGATCCACCTACAAATGTGAACTGACGTTCAAAAATAAAACATTTGAAAACGGACCATTTTCCACATTTCTGAAGCATGACGTAATGGGGGGGTGTTATCTCTTTTGTCAAAAATCAGCCGTTTTTGCTTGAACATTAAATGCCTCCAAATAGTATTTAATTCACTTCCCGAGCCCCTGGAAGCATGAAAATCACTTTAAACATGCTAATTTTAGCTCTAACACTGATGATCCACCTACAAATGTGAACTGACGTTCAAAAATAAAACATTTGAAAACTGACCATTTTCCACATTTCTGAAGCATGACGTAATGGGGGGTGTTATCTCTTTTGTCGAAAATAAGCCGTTTTTGCTTGAACATTAAATGCCTCCAAATGGTATTTAATTAACTTTATTTAATTAGCTTCCCGGGGTGAAGAAACCCTTTTTGAGAACTCAGAGTGAGTAAATTGGCCATTTTCATGCACTTTTAACCATTCCATAAATCTTGTGTTTAGGGCCCCTGGAAGCATGAAAATCACTTTAAACATGCTAATTTTAGCTCTAACACTGATGATCCACCTACAAATGTGAACTGACGTTCAAAAATAAAACATTTGAAAACGGACCATTTTCCACATTTCTGAAGCATGACGTAATGGGGGGGTGTTATCTCTTTTGTCGAAAATCAGCCGTTTTTGCTTGAACATTAAATGCCTCCAAATGGTATTTAATTAACTTTATTTAATTAGCTTCCTGGGGTGAAGAAACCCTTTTTGGGAACTCAGAGTGAGTAAATTGGCCATTTTCATGCACTTTTAACCATTCCATAAATCTTGTGTTTAGGGCCCCTTGAAGCATGAAAATCACTTTAAACATGCTAATTTTAGCTCTAACACTGATGATCCACCTGCAAATGTGAACTGACGTTCAAAAATAAAACATTTGAAAACAGACCATTTTCCACATTTCTGAAGCATGACGTAATGGGGGGGTGTTATCTCTTTTGTCGAAAATCAGCCGTTTTTGCTTGAACATTAAATGCCTCCAAATGGTATTTAATTAACTTTATTTAATTAACTTCCCGGGGTGAAGAAACCCTTTTTGAGAACTCAGAGTGAGTAAATTGGCCATTTTCATGCACTTTTAACCATTCCATAAATCTTGTGTTTAGGCCCCCTGGAAGCATGAAAATCACTTTAAACATGCTAAATTTAGCTCTAACACTGATGATCCACCTACAAATGTGAACTGACGTTCAAAAATAAAACATTTGAAAACAGACCATTTTCCACATTCCTGAAGCATGACGTAATGGGGGGGTGTTATCTCTTTTGTCGGAAATCAACCGTTTTTGCTTGAACATTAAATGCCTCCAAATGGTATTTAATTAACTTCCCGGGGTGAAGAAACCCTTTTTGAGAACTCAGAGTGAGTAAATTGGCCATTTTCATGCACTTTTAACCATTCCATGAATCTTGTGTTTAGGGCCCCTGGAAGCATGAAAATCACCTTAAACATGCTAATTTTAGCTCTAACACTGATGATCCACCTACAAATGTGAACTGACCTTTAAAAATAAAACATTTGAAAACGGACCATTTTCCACATTTCTGAAGCATGACGTAATGGGGGGGTGTTATCTCTTTTGTCGAAAGTCAGCCATTTTTGCTTGAACATTAAATGCCTCCAAATGGTGTTTAATTCACTTCCCGAGCCCCTGGAAGCATGAAAATCATTTTAAACATGCTAATTTTAGCTCTAACACTGATGATCCACCTGCAATGTGAACTGACGTTCAAAAATAAACCATTTGAAAACAGACCATTTTCCACATTTCTGAAGCATGACGTAATGGGGGGGTGTTATCTCTTTTGTCGAAAATCAGCCGTTTTTGCTTGAACATTAAATGCCTCCAAATGGTATTTAATTAACTTTATTTAATTAACTTCCCGGGGTGAAGAAACCCTTTTTGAGAACTCAGAGTGAGTAAATTGGCCATTTTCATGCACTTTTAACCATTCCATAAATCTTGTGTTTAGGCCCCCTGGAAGCATGAAATCACTTTAAACATGCTAATTTTAGCTCTAACACTGATGATCCACCTACAAATGTGAACTGACGTTCAAAAATAAAACATTTGAAAACAGACCATTTTCCACATTCCTGAAGCATGACGTAATGGGGGGGGTGTTATCTCTTTTGTCGGAAATCAACCGTTTTTGCTTGAACATTAAATGCCTCCAAATGGTATTTAATTAACTTCCCGGGGTGAAGAAACCCTTTTTGAGAACTCAGAGTGAGTAAATTGGCCATTTTCATGCACTTTTAACCATTCCATGAATCTTGTGTTTAGGGCCCCTGGAAGCATGAAAATCACCTTAAACATGCTAATTTTAGCTCTAACACTGATGATCCACCTACAAATGTGAACTGACGTTCAAAAATCAAACATTTGAAAACGGACCATTTTCCACATTTCTGAAGCATGACGTAATGGGGGGGTGTTATCTCTTTTGTCAAAAATCAGCCGTTTTTGCTTGAACATTAAATGCCTCCAAATAGTATTTAATTCACTTCCCGAGCCCCTGGAAGCATGAAAATCACTTTAAACATGCTAATTTTAGCTCTAACACTGATGATCCACCTACAAATGTGAACTGACGTTCAAAAATAAAACATTTGAAAATGGACCATTTTCCACATTTCTGAAGCATGACGTAATGGGGGGGGTGTTATCTCTTTTGTCGAAAATCAGCCGTTTTTGCTTGAACATTAAATGCCTCCAAATGGTATTTAATTCACTTCCCGAGCCCCTGGAAGCATGAAAATCACTTTAAACATGCTAATTTTAGCTCTAACACTGATGATCCACCTACAAATGTGAACTGATGTTCAAAAATAAAACATTTGAAAACGGACCATTTTCCACATTTTTGAAGCATGACGGGGGGGTGTTATCTCTTTTGTCGAAAATCAGCCGTTTTTGCTTGATCATTAAATGCCTCCAAATGGTATTTAATTAACTTCCCGGGGTGAAGAAACCCTTTTTGAGAACTCAGAGTGAGTAAATTGGCCATTTTCATGCACTTTTAACCATTCCATAAATCTTGTGTTTAGGGCCCCTGGAAGCATGAAAATCACTTTAAACATGCTAATTTTAGCTCTAACACTGATGATCCAACTACAAATGTAAACTGACGTTCAAAAATAAAACATTTGAAAAGGGACCATTTTCCACATTTCTGAAGCATGACGTAATGGGGGGGGGTGTTATCTCTTTTGTCGAAAATCAGCCGTTTTTGCTTGAACATTAAATGCCTCCAAATGGTATTTTATTAACTTCCCGAGCCCCTGGAAGCATGAAAATCACTTTAAACATGCTAATTTTAGCTCTAACACTGATGATCCACCTACAAATGTGAACTGACGTTCAAAAATAAAACATTTGAAAACGGACCATTTTCCACATTACTGAAGCATGACGTAATGGGGGGGTGTTATCTCTTTTGTCAAAAATCAGCCGTTTTTGCTTGAACATTAAATGCCTCCAAATGGTATTTTATTAACTTCCCGAGCCCCTGGAAGCATGAAAATCACTTTAAACATGCTAATTTTAGCTCTAACACTGATGATCCACCTACAAATGTGAACTGACGTTCAAAAATAAAACATTTGAAAACGGACCATTTTCCACATTTCTGAAGCATGACGTAATGGGGGGGTGTTATCTCTTTTGTCGAAAATCAGCCGTTTTTGCTTGAACATTAAATGCCTCCAAATGGTATTTAATTCACTTCCCGAGCCCCTGGAAGCATGAAAATCACTTTAAACATGCTAATTTTAGCTCTAACATTGATGATCCACCTACAAATGTGAACTGATGTTCAAAAATAAAACATTTGAAAACAGACCATTTTCCACATTTCTGAAGCATGATGGGGGTGTTATCTCTTTTGTCGAAAATCAGCCGTTTTTGCTTGAACATTAAATGCCTCCAAATGGTATTTAATTAACTTCCCGGGGTGAAGAAACCCTTTTTGAGAACTCAGAGAGAGTAAATTGGCCATTTTCATGCACTTTTAACCATTCCATAAATCTTGTGTTTAGGGCCCCTGGAAGCATGAAAATCACTTTAAACATGCTAATTTTAGCTCTAACACTGATGATCCAACTACAAATGTAAACTGGCGTTCAAAAATAAAACATTTGAAAAGGGACCATTTTCCACATTTCTGAAGCATGACGTAATGGGGGGGGGTGTTATCTCTTTTGTCGAAAATCAGCCGTTTTTGCTTGAACATTAAATGCCTCCAAATGGTATTTAATTAACTTCCCGAGCCCCTGGAAGCATGAAAATCACTTTAAACATGCTAATTTTAGCTCTAACACTGATGATCCACCTACAAATGTGAACTGACGTTCAAAAATAAAACATTTGAAAACGGACCATTTTCCACATTTCTGAAGCATGACGTAATGGGGGGGTGTTATCTCTTTTGTCAAAAATCTTCCGTTTTTGCTTGAACATTAAATGCCTCCAAATAGTATTTAATTCACTTCCCGAGCCCCTGGAAGCATGAAAATCACTTTAAACATGCTAATTTTAGCTCTAACACTGATGATCCACCTACAAATGTGAACTGACGTTCAAAAATAAAACATTTGAAAACGGACCATTTTCCACATTTCTGAAGCATGACGTAATGGGGGGGTGTTATCTCTTTTGTCGAAAATCAGCCGTTTTTGCTTGAACATTAAATGCCTCCAAATGGTATTTAATTAACTTTATTTAATTAGCTTCCCGGGGTGAAGAAACCCCTTTTGAGAACTCAGAGTGAGTAAATTGGCCATTTTCATGCACTTTTAACCATTCCATAAATCTTGTGTTTAGGGCCCCTGGAAGCATGAAAATCACTTTAAACATGCTAATTTTAGCTCTAACACTGATGATCCACCTGCAAATGTGAACTGACGTTCAAAAATAAAACATTTGAAAACAGACCATTTTCCACATTTCTGAAGCATGACGTAATGGGGGGGTGTTATCTCTTTTGTCGAAAATCAGCCGTTTTTGCTTGAACATTAAATGCCTCCAAATGGTATTTAATTAACTTTATTTAATTAACTTCCCGGGGTGAAGAAACCCTTTTTGAGAACTCAGAGTGAGTAAATTGGCCATTTTCATGCACTTTTAACCATTCCATAAATCTTGTGTTTAGGCCCCCTGGAAGCATGAAAATCACTTTAAACATGCTAATTTTAGCTCTAACACTGATGATCCACCTACAAATGTGAACTGACGTTCAAAAATAAAACATTTGAAAACGGACCATTTTCCACATTTCTGAAGCATGACGGGGGGGTGTTATCTCTTTTGTCGAAAATCCGCCGTTTTTGCTTGATTATTAAATGCCTCCAAATGGTATTTAATTAACTTCCCGGGGTGAAGAAACCCTTTTTGAGAACTCAGAGTGAGTAAATTGGCCATTTTCATGCACTTTTAACCATTCCATAAATCTTGTGTTTAGGGCCCCTGGAAGCATGAAAATCACTTTAAACTTGCTAATTTTAGCTCTAACACTGATGATCCAACTACCAATGTAAACTGACGTTCAAAAATAAAACATTTGAAAAGGGACCATTTTCCACATTTGTGAAGCATGACGTAATGGGGGGGGGGGTGTTATCTCTTTTGTCAAAAATCAGCCGTTTTTGCTTGAAAATTAAATGCCTCCAAATGGTATTTTATTAACTTCCCGAGCCCCTGGAAGCATGAAAATCACTTTAAACATGCTAATTTTAGCTCTAACACTGATGATCCACCTACAAATGTGAACTGACGTTCAAAAATAAAACATTTGAAAACGGACCATTTTCCACATTACTGAAGCATGACGTAATGGGGGGTGTTATCTCTTTTGTCGAAAATCAGCCGTTTTTGCTTGAACATTAAATGCCTCCAAATGGTATTTAATTAACTTCCCGAGCCCCTGGAAGCATGAAAATCACTTTAAACATGCTAATTTTAGCTCTAACACTGATGATCCACCTACAAATGTGAACTGACATTCAAAAATAAAACATTTGAAAACGGACCATTTTCCACATTTCTGAAGCATGACGTAATGGGGGGGTGTTATCTCTTTTGTCAAAAATCAGCCGTTTTTGCTTGAACATTAAATGCCTCCAAATGGTATTTTATTAACTTTCCGAGCCCCTGGAAGCATGAAAATCACTTTAAACATGCTAATTTTAGCTCTAACACTGATGATCCACCTACAAATGTGAACTGACGTTCAAAAATAAAACATTTGAAAATGGACCATTTTCCACATTTCTGAAGCATGACGTAACTGGGGGGTGTTATCTCTTTTGTCGAAAATCAGCCGTTTTTGCTTGAACATTAAATGCCTCCAAATGGTATTTAATTCACTTCCCGAGCCCCTGGAAGCATGAAAATCACTTTAAACATGCTAATTTTAGCTCTAACACTGATGATCCACCTACAAATGTGAACTGACGTTCAAAAATAAATCATTTGAAAATGGACCATTTTCCACATTTCTGAAGCATGACGTAATGGGGGGTGTTATCTCTTTTGTCGAACATCAGCCGTTTTTGCTTGAACATTAAATGCCTCCAAATGGGATTTAATTGACTTCCCGGGGTGAAGAAACCCTTTTTGAGAACTCAGAGTGAGTAAATTGGCCATTTTCATGCTCTTTTAACCATTCCATAAATCTTGTGTTTAGGGCCCCTGGAATTATGAAAATCACTTTAAACATGCTAATTTTAGCTCTAAAACTGATGATCCACCTACAAATGTGAACTGACGTTCAAAAATAAAACATTTGAAAACAGACCATTTTCCACATTTCTGAAGCATGACGTAACTGGGGGGTGTTATCTCTTTTGTCAAAAATCTGCCGTTTTTGCTTGAACATTAAATGCCTCCAAATGGTATTTAATTCACTTCCCGAGCCCCTGGAAGCATGAAAATCACTTTAAACATGCTAATTTTAGCTCTAACACTGATGATCAACCTACAAATGTGAACTGACGTTCAAAAATAAAACATTTGAAAACGGACCATTTTCCACATTTCTGAAGCATGACGTAATGGGGGGGGTGTTATCTCTTTTGTCAAAAATCAGCCGGTTTTGCTTGAACATTAAGTGCCTCCAAATAGTATTTAATTCACTTCCCGATCCCCTGGAAGCATGAAAATCACTTTAAACATGCTAATTTTAGCTCTAACACTGATGATCAACCTACAAATGTGAACTGACGTTCAAAAATAAAACATTTGAAAACGGACCATTTTCCACATTTCAGAAGCATGACGTAATGAGGGGGTGTTATCTCTTTTGTCGAAAATCAGCTGTTTTTGCTTGAACATTAAATGCCTCCAAATGGTATTTAATTTACTTCCTGAGCCCCTGGAAGCATGAAAATCACTTTAAACATGCTAATTTTAGCTGTAACACTGATGATCCACCTACAAATGTGAACTGACGTTCAAAAATAAAACATTTGAAAACGGACCATTTTCCACATTTTTGAAGCATGACGTAATGGGGGGTGTTATCTCTTTTGTCGAAAATCAGCCGTTTTTGCTTGAACTTTAAATGCCTCCAAATGGTATTTAATTCACTTCCCGAGCCCCTGGAAGCATGAAAATCACTTCAAACATGTTAATTTTGGCTCTAACACTGATGATCCACCTACAAATGTGAACTGATGTTCA